>NC_067478.1:2539223-2764223 GCF_947179515.1 Apodemus sylvaticus
CAATGGAAGTCCATGATCAGTACTCCCGCTGACTGTAAAGGACAAGAAAGCTACTTTTGCAGTGGTTTTGATGGCCTGTCCTCCCTCTCTCCTCTCTCTATCTCTCTCTCTCTCTCTCTCTCTCTCTCTCTCTCTCTCTCTCTTCCCTCTTCCCTCTCTCCCCTCTCCCCTCTCCTCTCCCCTCTCTCCTCTCTCTCTCCCCTCTCTCCTCTCTCCTCTCCTCTCTCTCCCCTCTCCTCTCTCCTCTCTCCTCTCTCCTCTCTCCTCTCTCTCTCCTCTCTCTCTCCTCTCTCCTCTCTCTTCTCTCTCTCCTCTCTCTCCTCTCTCTCTCTTCTCTCTCTCCTCTCTCTTCTCTCCTCTCCCTCTCTCCTCTCTCCTCTCTCTCTCCTCTCTCTCCTCTCTCCTCCTCCTCTCTCTCCTCTCTCCTCTCTCCTCTCTCCTCTCTCTCCTCTCTCCTCTCTCCTCTCCTCTCTTCTCTCTCTCCTCTCTTCTCTCCTCTCTCCTCTCTCTCTTCTTCTCCTCTCTTTCTCTCTCCTCTCTCCTCTCTCCTATCTTTCCTCTCTCTTCCCCTCTCCTCTCTCCTCTCTTCTCTCTCTTCTCTCTCCTCTCTTCTCTCCCCTCTCCCCTCTCTCTTCTCTCTCCTCTCTCCTCTCTTCTCTCTCCTCTCTCCTCTCTCTCTCCTCTCCCCCTCTCTCTCCTCTCTCTCCTCTCTCTGTCTGTCTCTCTGTCTCTCTCTCTGTGTCTCTGTCTCTGTCTCTGTCTCTCTCTCTCTCTCTCTCTCTCTCTCTCTCTCTCTCTCTCTCCCTTTCTCTGCCTCTACTACCCTCTCAACTCCCCTCCCAATTCCCTGATAAACTCTATTTTATACCATACCATCCTGAGGCTGGTCCCTAAGGGACCTGGTGACCCTAAGGAACGGCGGTATTGCAGAAGAGCTGAGAACGGAGTGGGGGGCCCATGGGATGGATCTGGCCCAGTGCTTCAGGGGAAGTGGGGGAGCTCAGGCTGGATCCTTCAGGGATAGAGTCCTTGGCTTGTCCAGTGGGTGGCTTGACTTGGGGTTGACCATGTCTGGGAGGCCTTCTGTGGGAGATTAGATGCTGAGAGGCCTTCTGTGGGAGATTAGATGGCCAGCTCTTCAGGCGAAGGCCTGCTCCATTGCTCCCCAGTGCAGATCCCAATGAAAAGAGACAGTCCATGGTTTTAAGGCATTTATTGTCATGGTGAATGAATAAAACTGTACCCCACTTCTCACCGTTTCCAGGGAGTAGTGTCTGGATAGGAGAGCTTAATTGGCTAAGCCCTTCAGGCCTTCTAGGTACCACATTAAAATGGAGATTTGTCTAGAAGCTACGTGACCCCACATTCTCTACCTGTGAAAGGACTTGGGGTGTTGTCCTTATGTGACTGATAGCCACAAATCTATGGAAGGCTGCAGCCCCCATGCCTGGAGCTTAGTATGTAGGAACCAGGTGAAACACCTGCTGTCCCTTAGGGTCACCAGGGTTTCCATCCTGTGCTTGATCAGGAATCAGGATGCCTTTTACGGTCCTACACTAAGGGTCTACTGGGACTCTGACCATGCTCCAGTGAGCATATGGCCAACACAAATTGGAATTGTAGTGTTTCTTCTTTTTTTTTAAATTTTTCTGGTATGGATAGTTCGTAAGACGGGGTGGGGGCAGGGAACAGACCTGGGAGGACCAGGAAGTGAGTGTCAGCATGATGTGAAATCCCCAAGTAATAAAAATATGATGCTGGGGGAAAATGTGGCCACACTGAGAAGGGAACACAGAGAGGTGTAAGCCTGCATCTTTTGCAACCTACTTTTAATAAGGGTTCAACCTCTGCTCTAGTGCCCACCCAGCAGAGGTAGCGGAAAAGAAAGGTTATTAGGATATGGGAGAAGTGGATTGCTGTTTAGCAATAGTTCTTTGGGGCAGGCTCTGTCTTGGGCAGTTTAGTCCTGTAGCAAACACCAAATACAATCTGGCAGCTGCAGACCAGTCCTCTCAGAAGGCAGACACCAGGTACAAACTGGCAGCTATTGTCCAATCCTTTCAGCAAGCGACAACATTGAGCTGTAGTTCAATCCTGAAGAAACTGCCAGGATCACCAACCAGTCTAAGGTGAGGCCACAGGAGCTGCAATCTGCCGCAGGAACCTTAGGAGCAGTTCTTGGGTGAGATTCTCTCAATGGCGGCGTTACCACAAGTTGAGCTCAACAACACTACGTAAGGCAAACCAATACATGCGTGTCTGTAGTGAAGAATAGCTAGGCAGAGCAAACCAAACCAACACTCAGTGCTCAAACCAATGCTCAGTGCTCATCTCCCACTGTCTGGGGGGGGGGTCATATTGATACTCCTTTATCAAGCATCCTTTTCCATATTTGCTATATCAAAACATCCTTTCACCTGTGTCTGCTTCAGGAAAACAGTCTTTTATGTGTTTGCTTTGGCAAGACATCCTTTCACCTGTGTGCCCCAGAAGACATCATTTGACTAACTTTGCAAAGAACTAGAAGTTTCCATTTCATAGAGGTCCGGTGGATGCCCCGGTCCCCAAGTCCATGTACAGGATCTCAACAGGAGGTTCAGGTTTAAATGGAGGGCCAGAGGAATGCATAACCCAACAGATCAGGTCAAGGTGTTCACACCCATCAGGATGTGTTCATACCCATCAAGGTGTGTTCACACCATCCATCGAGGTGTGTTCACATCACCTACCAAGGTGTGTTCACAGCCATCCCCAGCCCATCTTTGTCCATGTTATATTCTGTAAGATCTCAGGACCATGTGAGATCTCTTCCTGGGAGACAAGTTCTCCTCTGACTGGCACCTGGCACTCATACTTTTTCTCCCCACCCCTAAGCATGAGATTCTTGGGTAACTATAATTTCTTGGGGTTCATGTTTCAAAAGTCTGATAGCCAAAGGCAATGACATAAATATCTCTCCGTAGATTATTCTTGCTTCAGCCAGGACAGTAGCACTGTTCAAGTATGCATGTGTGTTCATATAATGTTATAAAAAAGGGATTATAAAGAGCCCAAAGTCATCAGAAGTGTCAGCATGGATTAGCACCCAGATGGAGTCAAGTCTAGATCTTTGTTTGGTGCTAGGAAGTGTCAGGTCTCAATGGTCTACAGCAGGGAGTTCCAGCTGCTTCCAGCATCCAACTTTTAACATTGCAAGCCAACAGTTGATCAGAAAAGACAATGGGAACCTGACTACCTCATAAAACAACTGATACTGGCACTGGTGTAAATTGGAGAGGGGCTAATGGAGTGGCAGCATGCAGGGGCATCCATGCCTGTGAGCAGCCTCACTTTGTATAAACTCATTCTTGAGTACTTTCTCAATCCCTAGGACAGAGCTTCTCTAACCCGGTCACTCTCCCCCCTGTCCTACCTCTTGAAGTCCCTCCACCTCTCATTGCTATACGGAAGACCAACTTTGAGGCACACAAATCTTTGGAGGGGGCCACATGCAAACTACATTCCGACCCTCGCCATGGATGGTGTAACCTTTAGCCTACTGACAGCTAACCAAGGGAAAGTTTGGTACTGTGGTGGTTTGAATGAGAGTGTCTCCCATACATTCATGTTTTTAAAGATTTGGTCCCTAGTTATTAGTGCTTGTGGTGGGAAAATGGCTCCCATAGGCTCATATGCATGCTTGGTCTCCAGTTAGTGGAACTTTTGAGGAGGGATTAGGAGGTGTGGCTTCATTGGAGGGGGTGTGGCCTAATTGGAGGAGGTGTGGCCTTATTGGAGTTGTGTTACTGAAGGTGGACTTTGAGGTTTCAAAAGCCTATACTAGGCCCAGTCTCTCTCTCTCTCTCTCTCTCTCTCTCTCTCTCTCTCTCTCTCTCTCTCTCTCATGCATCAGGATATAAAGTTCTCAGCTACTCCTGCAGCATCCCTGACTATTTTTCACCATAATGATCATGGACTAGCCCTCTGGAACTGTGAGCAAGCCCCCAATGAAATGCTTTCTTTTGTAGGCGTTGCCTTGGCTATGATGTCTCTTCACAGCAATAGAACAGTAACAGAGACAGTGAGTGTGGTTCGGGGGATGTTTAGGTATGTCCCTGGGAGAAGGATTTCTGAGCTGTAAGATTCCCACCATCTCCAGTGGCTCTCTGCTTCATGCTTCTGGTGAAGGGTATGGGCTCTCATTATCCCGCCCCAGCTGTCAAGCCTGCTGTTTGCCATACCTCATCATTGCCAGTCCTTGTAAGTCAAAATGAACACTTTCTTCTATAAGGTGCCTCGGCCATAGTGTGTGTGTGTTTGTTTTTTAATCACAGAATAGAAAGTAATTGCTATAGGTAGCAGCTCACGCTGCCGTGCTCTCAGTGAGGGTTTGAACTCCGTTCCCCACTAAACCAGAACAGGTCAGTTTTACCTTTCCCTCTTCCCCTAGCTCTCTTTCCCTTGTTTTTCATCATGCTAGGAATTGAACCAAAGGCCTTGTACATGTGAAATAGGCATCCTACTGTCAAACTACCCCCAAATCCCACGGGTAATACTTTCTTGCTGCAGGGTATGGGTGGAGCTCACGCTGAGGAGGCTGACTTGATTCTTGCTCTCCTTCACACAGCATCGTTCAGTCTCCTTGCTGCTGGGCGCACGCGGACATTCCACTCTCAGTGAGGCCTCGCTGACCCCAGCAGTGGAAGGGAAGCTCAGTGGTGACCATGTCCATCTGTGATGCCTTGTTGGGTTTCACTTGGGCGAGGGCTGACATCAGAAGAGTTGAACTGAACAGTTAGTTGGGTTCAGTGCCTCTCTGAACCTGGCTGACATCAGAAAAGAGGAAGTGAGGCCTCCTGGTGCTGAGTCTTACTGTGTACGGAATCTCATTTAGTCCTGCTGCTGTGTGGCAGTAGAAGTTCAGTTCCCCGCTAGATGCTACCTTGTAGGGAAGTTGGAGTGTTGGCTGCTTCTGCCAGGCAGGCAGGGAGGGAACCATGAGCTCCCTGTTCAGTCTTACTAATGTCACCTAACACGAGGACCCAATTGTGCCTGACTTCCGTGAAAGGAGAGCTAGGCGTGACAGGCCAGCCCCACTGGCAAGGGCAGGTTGTGTTTGGCTGGAGTAAGGAAGTATTGCTAAAGTTTTCTATTGTTAATCTTCTTTTAGCCTTGGTCCTCAGGCTACTGAGATCTTTTCTTAGAATTGAATGTCTGTGCCTGTTAACAGTTCTGGGTTAGAAAAGCTTTTAGTACCCAGTCCAGGAGATCCAAGAGGCAGAGAGAGGAAGCAGAGGACTGATTGTGTTCCTAAAGTCCACCTTTCAGAGTCTTTTGCATTTCTGTTCACATTTTCTATCATCAAGGAGAAGACTAGAGGGCTGGAGAGATGGTTCAGCCTTTAAGGACACTGGCTGATTTTCCAGAGGACCTGGGCTAATCTTCACATTCATATGGTGGTTTATAGTTGTCTATAGCTCCAGTTCCAGGGGCTCTGATACCTTCTTCTGGCTTCCAGGTAGGTACCAGGCATGCATGTGGTATACAAACATACACGGAGTCCAAACACCCATGTACATAAATAAAAGTTTTAAAGAGTCTGGGGGCGGGGAGCTGATGGCTTTATCCAGGTGGATTTAGAAAGCTGCACAATTGTTTTCAAATGAAGTAGCCTCTGTCTGCAGGGACACAGGGCTGGCAAGAGAGAGTAGCAGCTGCACGCCCCACCCCCAAGGCTCAGCAAACACTGTGGGGGGGTGAGTTGGAGGATGGGGAGGACGGTTGTGGGATACTGTGTTCTGGACCTGACATAGCCATATGACTCTCATGAACTCACAAGCAGCTGTGGTTACCAACACAAGAACACAGACTAGTCAACATCCCAGCAGGCAGCACTGACTGGATCCACGGAGTAAGATGGGGGCGTGCTGGTGGTCCTTGGGTGAACGTGGGAGTTGCAGGTGAATATGATCAAGTACGTGGTCACTCCCAGGTTCAGGTTCAGTCATTTGATGGAAGGACCCACAAGCTGTATTACTCATGGCTGCGGATGGTCACAGCGAAGGGATTCAGGTTACAGTCAGGCATAGGAAGCGATGTATACAAAAGTGCAGGAGAAGCCAGGTGGGAGTGGGGAGTGGCGGCTCTTGCTGTTCTCTTTCAGGAGTCATGTGAGCAGTGCCCGCTTCTGACAACTTGTGGCAATGTTCAGGAAGCAATGCTCACCACCAGCCCCACCATGGCACAGATGCTTGCACTGGTCACCAGCATTTGTCTTCAGCCACTCAACCAGGTGACACCGTGTGACCCAAGGCTCCCCAAGTTAGTCAGTTGGGTGACTGGATAATCCAGTGATGGAAAGATCCCAGGGTAAACAAAGACATTCACTCAGGCAGAGTCTTTCAAAGTCTCAAAGGGAATCTTCCAGATGCCAGCATCAAAGGGCCAACTCTGTCTTTGGGCAATGCTGACCCCTCCCCTTTTTTCTGTGCTGGCTGGTTTTATGCCAACTTGACTTAATTTAGAGCCATTTGGGAACAGGTCACTTCAACTGAGAAAATGCCCCCACCAGACTGATTTGTGGGCAAGCCTGTGGTAGACTGCCTTGATTGGTGGTTGATGGGGAGGGCTTAGCTCACTGTGGATGGGGCTATCCCTGGGTTGGAGGTCCTGGGTGCTATAAGAAATGGGGCTGAGCAGGCAGAGAGGAGCAGGGCAGTAAGTCCCCAGCTCCTGCCTCCAGGTTCCTGCCGTGCTTGAGTTTCTGCCTTGACTTCTCTGAATGATTGACTTCAAGCTGTATGGAGAAATAAATCCTTTCCTCCCCAGTTGCTTATGGTCATGGTATTTAATACAAAAATAGAAACGCTGACCAGAACATTTTCCAAGTGTGTTTGGCATTCTCTATGGTATTTCTTTGTGTACCAAGACAAGCTCAAATCACACCTAATACGGTTTGTGCCAAACTCACCATCAAACACAACAAAATGAACAACAGCTCAGAATGAAGAAACGGTACCACAAATGCCCTCAGCAAGGAAGTGGAAAATGGCATGGCAAACTCGCTCAGCAAGGACATGGGTGCTACTTTTCTTCATGTGTTTGCCAAGTGTCCTCTGACTTTCCTGACTCTGCTGTCTGATCTAGTGCTGACATGTGTCTACTCAGATGTTATCCCAAGCTGACATGTTATCCAAGCCCCATGGAAAGGGAGCTGTGACAGCTGGACCTGGCCGATATGTACAGTACACATGTATACAGATGTCTAAGTTAAGGTTCTCTTGCTGAGATAAAACACCATGACCAAAGGCAACTTGGGGAGGAAAAGGACTTGTTCTGTTTTGGTGTGTGTGTGTGTGTGTGTATGTGCTGTGTGTTGCATGTGTGTTGTATGTGTATGTGTGTGTGTTGTATGTGTGTATGCATGTGTATGTGTGTGTATGTAAATGTATGTGTGTGTGTTGTATGTGTGTTGTATGTGTGTGTATGTATGTATGTGTGTGTATGTGTATGTGTGTGTGTTGTATGTGTGTATGTGTGTGTATGTGTGTGTATATGTTTTCCCATACAGTCCTGTATCACTGTTTATCATCTAAAGAAGACAGGGCAGGAACTTGAGGCAGCAACCTGGAGGCAGGAGCTAAAGCAGAAGCCATGGTTATATCAGTCATTAATCAAGAAAATGCCCCACAAACTGGTCTACGGGCAAGCTGATGGAGCTATTTTCTCAGTTGAGGTTCCTCCTCCCAAATAACTCTAGTTTGTGTCAGGTTGACCAAAAAAATAACCAAAACAACAAAACCAAACAAATCCAAACACATACACACACACACACACACCAGGACAATCATCTATATTCCATTTGTATCTATCATATGCCTTGATTACACCCAGTTGTCCTAGTGGCTTTCTTTCCTGGCTCTATGAAGAACTCAGTGTGACCACAGTGAGATGTTGAAGTCATTGTGAGTAGCATGGGGGAGATGACCTAGCCTAGTCCGGGTGGAGACCTCAGTGGATGGATAGCCATTGCCATCCTAGTGGTGGATATATCATGGAGGTCTCAGGTCCTCTCGGACACCTCACAAAGAGCCCATCAGTCTTCACTGACTACCTGTTTTGCAAAGACACATGGCCTCCTTGAGCATTTTCAGTTGTCTATCCTACCCCAAATGAAAACCCAACACCCTGCCCACACTATCCTGGTAAGTTTTGCTTTACAAATTTTACCTTTGGCCTGTTGAGAGTGACAATGTATAGGTAGCTGCTGTGACGTTTCCTGGGGAACAGAGTGGGCTGGGCCCTCTCTTATCAATTAGCAATTAAGGAATCATCCATATACACGCGCACAGGCCAACCTGAGGGAGCACCCTCACAACTGAGATTCCCTCTTTCCAGGCATGTCTTGGTTTGCATCAAGGCAACAAACCTAATTACAACACGGTTTAAGAGCACAGCCTGGTATGGTGGGGAAGGCATAGTGGCAGGGCTCTGAGGCAGCTGGTCAGCCACACTGCCCACACTCGGAGAGGAGAGAGCAGTGTACACTGTTGCTTGGGTAGAAGTCGCCTTTTTAGTCGTCCAGGCTCCCAGCCCAGGGAATGGTCACATGCACTATCAGTGTGACTCCTCCCACCTCAAAACTGGCCTAATCACGATAACCCCTCACAGGTATACACAGACGCTAACCTAGCCTAGGTCATCCAACATGGTCAAGCCCAGAAGCCTGTCTCCAGGATGATTCCAGATGCGGTCACGTTGCTAGCCAGCGTTCACTGCCATCAGCCCTCTCTCGGGCTGGTGGAGGTTGTGGAGTGTGAATCCTGGCTGAGATGTCTTGAGGATGGGTTTTTGGTCCCTTGGTGACTGTTGACAGGCTATGCGAGGGCTGGGATGCCAGGGAGGGACTCTGTGGTGTATTTTCCAGGGAAAGGGCAGCCTGGGCATGGAAGTGTAGAGCCTAGGGGAGATGCATTCACTGTACGAGGGGATCAGGCCAGGGTACCCACAGATCTGACACTGATCCTGCACCTTGTGCGTCTGCAGACTTCACGTCTGGCTCAGAGCTGCTTCATTCCACTTCATCTCTTGGAGGTAGAAAGCTGCTTAGTCGTACACAATTTAAAATCTACAATCTCGCCAAGTTTGTTCCGGAGGCCAGGTCCACCTCCCTTCACGTGGGTGGGGTGAAGCTGTAGGTGCTTTGTCCGGTTGCTCAGCCTGCTGAGGTACTATCCAAGTGGCAATCTTCAGGCTGTGTCCCAGAGATGCTGTTTGTACAGGGGCTGAATGCAGAGTTCCTTTGCAGTGTGTACCACAGGGATAAGTAGAGGGTAAAGGGTCATGAGATGAAAACCAAGTGACTGAATCCCCAGTGTGGCACTGGCCTAGGTGTGAGATGGGACAGGTGTGTACCCCTAGTGTGGCATTATCTAGGGTGTGAGGTAAGCAGGTGTGAACCTCCAGTGTGGCACTGTCCTAGGTGTGAGGTGGGCAGGGGAGATACAAGTCTGAGCATATTGGCAGGATCTAGAGGATCATGGTTCTCCTTAGAGTCTCTCTTCCACATTATCCTAAGTTGGAGAGTTGGTGTAGATGGGCCAGAGGCGACAACATGACAAAGGGGCTGTCAGTCATTTCAGTGCCCTGAGCTAGTTTCTCCTCATTATCGGATGGACTCAGTTTGGAACCACCTAGAAGACACGCCCTATGACGGTGCTTAGCTGAGGAAGACCTGCCCTGTATGTGGGTGGCACCTCCCAAGGGCTAGGGCCTGGATAGAAAGCAGGAGCTGGTGGGATGCCAACATCCATCTCTCTGCTTCCTGACTATGGGAACAGTATGACCTGGTACCTCGCAGCCCTGCCTCCATGGCAGACTCTCTCAAACCCTGAGCCCAGACAAACCCTCTTCTTCAGCCCCTGCCAGGTGTTTGTCACAGCAGTGAGGAGAGTAATTGATACAGGATCTATATTTCAAGTTCCTCTATTCTGTCCTTCTCAACATGCACCTGTCCTGTGGCTCATCTCCATGTCCTACACAAGAGCTGATGGGTGAACAGCTATATGCTGATGTACTAGTGACATGTACAACTCTTTGTAAACATCGATCTCAAGTTTCTTTTCTTTGAAGAGGATGCCCTCATATTAGAATCATGAGTTCTCTGGGACAGGGTTTTCAGGGAATACTCTATGAGTGTGTTTGTCCTGTGGTGGTCCTGGTTTCTCTGGACATCATTGTGTGGTTGTCCCCAGTGGAAGCCCTGGGCTGTGTGTCAGAGTTCCCACCAGATGGCAGTGGCATCTTGCTCATAATTCCCCAGGAAGCCACTCAGCTGGTTCCCCTGAACATAGAAAAGCTGTGCTCTGCAGCCACCACCAGGAAGTGTCAACCACTGCTTTGTCCCTTAGTGGCTCTGGGCCCTGGGCAAGACATTAGAATTGTGGATTTCCTCCAGTATAATGTAGTGGTGTCTCTGGTGGGTCTCCAGATGCAAAACTAGTTGAGTTACTGCTACTGCTTAGCAGGCAAGTTGTCTGACACTCTTGGGGTCATATTGTATTTTTCTTTGCAATTTTTTAAAGCTAAGATTTATTAAGAATTTATAAATAAAAGATATCACACAGCAAGCTTAGCCAGGTACACACCTCAGCAACTTTCTCTAAAAATAGAGCAGCCATGCTGGAAGTTTGGAGTGTCACATTCCATATGTCCAATATCAGTTCTACTTTTATGTACTTACCTACCACCAGAAAATGAAGACTCCATTACAGAGCTAAAACTAGAAGAGCATTCGCTCAACATTGTCTTTCATGACCAAAGTATCTCTTACCTGCAGTCAGTCCTTTGTCTCCTAATAATCACCCTCTGTTTCTCCTTTCTACATGCTATGCTATACTGTGTACATTTGTTCACATATGTATACAAATTATTGTCCATATACTTACATGTATATATTATTTTTAGATATATGTTTATGTATGTATATGTATCAACTACACATCATACTTTATACTTACATGCAGGTATTATTATATTCATAGATATATGTATATATTATTTATGTACATACATGTATAAATTACATATTCAGGTTCATACTTTATTGAGGGTTTGTTATGGTTTAGATATATTCTAAAGGCTTCTAAAATAGTTCATATATGTGTGTGGGTTTGTGCATATGGATGCAGCACCTGAAGAGTTAAAAAGCCAGGATTACAGGTGGTTTCGAGACACCCAATGTGAATGTTGGGAACTGAACTTGGGTCCTCCACAAGGGCAGTGTATATTTTTAACCACTGAGGCATCTTTCCAGTCTGTCTACATTCATCCTAGAGATTTGGAAGATAACTCAGTGGGTAAAGTACTTGATGCAGGGGCATGGCTGCCTGACATGAGACACGATCTCTCCAGGGTGTGGATAAGGGGAAGGTTTTATTATAGAGATGACGGAGAGCACAACCAGAGGCATCAGAGCCCAGAGCAGGGAGAGAACGTACTAGACTAACATGGCCAGTAGAGTGAACTGGGCCATGGGGGGCTGGAGGTGGCAGAGAGTAAGAATGGAGGACCAAGGGGCAAGTGGGGGTGGGGGAGAAGGGGGGAAGAGAGGCCCAAGAACAGAGGACCATAGAGCTGAGCCAAGAAAGGAAAAAAGAGAACACATGTCTGAAGTGGTAGGGTAATATAGGAATAAGAAGTTGGAGAAAACAATGTCCATGGGCAGGCAGAGAGGGTGCGTGGGGCGTGCAGGGGGCGTGGTGAGAAGAGCTGAGGAGCCAAAGGTCACGAGTGAACCTGGAGGCCTACAAGACAGTCCAGTGCTGCAAAAGAGTCAGTCCAGCACTGAGCTTGCCGTCTCCAGAGCTGAATGTTCCCATCATGCTCTGCACTACTCTGCTGCTCTGTGGGCTCTGAGGCCCCACCTGCTGATCTTGCCCAGGCCAAGGTCCAGGGAAGGCATCCTAGTTTGCTGTTTCCGTGATAAACTCCATGATCCAAAGCAACTTGGGGAGGAGAGGGTTTATCTCTGTAGGATAACTAAGCTAAGATGGACGGGTTTACAGTCTATCACTGAGTGAAACCAAGGTACAAACTCAAGGCAGGAGCTTGAAGCAGGAACCACAGATGAATGCTTACTAGGTCTCCATCCCTGGGGCTCCTGCTCAGATAGCTTTCTTATATAGCCCAGGACTCCCTGCCTAGGGATGGCACTGCCCACAGAGGTCAGGACCCTCCTACACCAGTCATTCATCAAGATGCCCCACAGACAATTCAGTGGGCACAGTGTCTTTAACTGAGGCTCCCTCTCCCCTGCAGACTCTGACTTGTGTCAAGTTGACAGTAAAAGTCAAGTTGTGTATAAAGGCAATTGTTCCACCCTTACATTCCTACCCAGAACTTGGGTGGTACCCCACAGACTCCCCCAACCCCCAGTGTGGCTCACATCCAGGCTGGAGCTCCATGTACTCACCTGGCCAGGCCTGGGCCCTCCAGGTCCACAGGTGGACAGTGGGCTGGTCTCTGCTCCTCCCAGAGCTCCCCATGTGAGCAGCTGGTCACCTGCATATCGCCTCTGGGAGTGAGAAACGCAAAGCCACTTTACAAAATGATCCTGCAATTACATAGGAAGTTGAATGTCTCTGTGCCCCATGACTCAGGTCTATCTGCCCCGAGGTTCTAATTGGTGAGTTAACCAAGAGCATCAAAAAGCAATGAGCACAATACAAGAACAGTCTGAAACTGGAGATGGTGCAGATGCCCCTCGGTAGAAGAATGGACCTGCAAATTCTGGTTTAGCAGCAACAGGCGACAGGCTGCTGGTGCAGGGGCAGAATGCTTAGGGAGAACGCTTTTTGTTTCTAAGTCTTTGAGGTCCTAAAAGATGAAAACCCAGCCTCCGAGATAGAGGCCACACGATGGGGCCACTGGGTAAAGGCATGGCCACCAGGCCTGACAGCACAGGTTCAATCCCCAGACACAAATGGTGGAAGGGGAGAACCAGCTCTTTAACTGTTCCTGATCTCCAAGTGTGGGCCTTGGCTCACCTATGGTCCTACTCACAATAAGTAAATGTAATAAAACATTAAGGTTAAAAAAAGAAGAAGAAGCCATATGGTGGTTGCTTCAGAGTGGCGGGACAGGTGGGAAGAGACCTTGAAACATTTTTGTGTGTGAGGGAGACAGTATTTTACTGTGTAAATCAGATTAGCCTCAGACTTAAGATCCCCCTGCCTCAGATTCCTACCTGCTGGGAGATATAGGGGGAACCATCACATCTGGCTCCTGGAAGCTGGGCTATACCTCAGCCTTGGGCCTCACCACTTCTTTCCGTTCTTCTCCCTCCTCCTCCTTCTTTTTCTTCCTCTCTTCTTCTTCTTCTTCTTCTTCTTCTTCTTCTTCTTCTTCTTCTTCTTCTTCTTCTTCTTCTTCTTCTTCTTCTTCTTCTTCTTCTTCTTCTTCTTCTTCTTCTTCTTCTTCGTCTTCTTCTTCTCTCCCTCCCTTGTCCCCTCCCTCCATGCTTTTTAATGACAGGGTCTCATGTGGCCCAGAATGGCTTCAAACTTTCTACATAGCTAAGCATGACCTTGAACCCCTGATCCTCAACCTCACCTCTCAGATGCTGGTTGACGGATTTAAGCCTTCACATCTGATTTTACTCCCCACAAGGGATCAAACCCAGGTGTTCTTTGCGTGGTAGGCAAGCAGTCTCCCAACTGAGCCACATGCCCAGGCTCCATGTTGGCTTTTTGAGGCTTTCTGAGGAAGCCATTTAGATTCCTTGCTGATTCTACCCATGGCAAGCTCAGTGGAAGGATCTGGGGTGCCGGGAATCTACTAAAGCTACCCACAATGCTGAGGTATTCTGCAGTGGACTCTGGAGCTGTCACATCAGCCCTGCTGGCTTGTCAACAAATTCAAAATCTATCTCAGGCACCAATTGGGATTTTCCATTACCTACGGACACTTGGCAAGTACAGCCTGGGCTTCCTCCTCGTACTGACTCGGTGCTTGCTTAGCACACATGGAGCACCTGGGTTTGATTCCCTGCATCGGATAAAACCAGGCAGAGTGCCAACCTGTAACAGTGCTCAGGAGGTCGACTTAGGAGGATCAAAAATTAAAGTCATGCTTGGCTACATGGAAAGTTAGAGGCCAGCCTAGGCTTGAGACACTGTCAAAATAATAAGTTACTCAAAAGCCAGGTCAAGCTTTGGCTCCTGGTCCTGTTCAGATTCCCTGCAGGGTTTCTCAGCTGTTGGAGCTGAGGAAGAACTCAGATACAGAAGGAAATGTCCCGAACGTGTCCCAGCATGTTCCCCAGCTGCCAATGGCAGGTTCTGTTACATCTCCAACACTTGTCCTTCCTGCTCCAGCTGGTTTCCATGGTCACTGGGGCATTGCTTGTCGCTGCTGTCAGATTGCAAAGGACAGGGGAACCTGGGCCACTCACAGTTCCCTCCCCCATCATCTACCAGAAAATTGGCTTCCCAGAGGGGGGGCTGTTGTTGTGTCAGCTCCACCTGTGGGTGCCACGGTGTGGGTGTTGGAGAATCCCAGTCTGCCTTCCAAACGCTGGTGATGAGCCCTGAGATGTGGGGAAGACTGACGCTTGCTCTGCTTCAGCCATCTCACATCTGAGAGACTTCGCTGCAATGTCCCCGTGTCCCCCTAAGGGAGCAGCTACTTACTTGATGTGTGCAGACATGGGCAGGGGACTGAAGAGACCCAAGCATGCCTTAACCTCCAAGGTACCCTGCCCGGAGCCTGTGAAGCAAGGGAGGTGGAGTGTAATTCTGACAAGTGCTTTTCCTCAGCCACCAGGCTAAATATGCACCCATTTGTGTAAACCACGGGTCTCAGTCACGAAGGAACGTGAAGGACTTGAAGAAGAGAAGCGTCCCACACTTGGCAAACTTGTGATGAATTTGCACTTCCTGATTCAAAGTCTCTGACATTTTTGGAAAATCCAAATTTAATCAAGGCGTTTTAAAAGATCTAAACTGAATCAGAGAGACTCAAGGGCCATTAGCATAAATCTCAACTAGATGGAATATATTTTCCTGGGAGGATCGGCTTTCTCTGGAGGCAAAGGAAGACTCACGTTCACAGGGCAGGGGAAGGGGCCAGTTTAAAGTCACATGATTCAGACAGGAAAGGACGGTGACACTCTGGATGCCATGTTCACCCTACCGTGGAGCTAACGGTCTGGGGAATGGAGTGGAGTTCGAGGCTTGGTGAGAGAGCCTTGGGGACCGTGAGCACAAAGCCAAGTGAGCAGCATAGGAAAGCGGGCTGCTTTTCTCAGAGACCGGGGGCTGCCTGAGCCCTGCCATGTTTGTCCGCTTGGCTGCAGTTCTCCTCTGACTTGGCTGGTGCTCACCATTCTCCCAGAGCTGAGCATGCTCAGACCTGGCCTCCGGTGTGTACTGGTCCAGACTGTGAAAGACACATACCTCCATATTGGACATTCACTGTTGTTAGGTTTGGGGAGGAGAGGAGGAGTGGGTGGAGAGAGGAGCTCCTGGTTCAGTGCTTCATCAGCGCCCTGCACTTCAGCCAGTGTCACGGGGCTTAAAGCGGAAGCTTCAAGGCTTCGGGCCTGCCAGACAAAGGCATTTGATGTCTGCTCATCAAAAAATGATGTGTCTGTATGCATGTGTGTCTCTGGTGTGCATTTTGCGTGTACACTGTGATGCACATGTGTCATGGTAGGCATGTGGGGTCTGAACAGAGCCTCAGATTTTGGTCTTTGTGTTTCCGGACAGAGACACGGTGAATGCTGCTCTGACTGCCAGGCAAGCTGGGCTGACAGCACCAGGGCGCTCTTCTGTCTCTGCCTCCAGTCTTACTGTAAAAATGCTGGGATTACAGAGGTGTGTTACCATGTCTGGCTTTTAGTGGGTTCTAGGAATCTGAATTCAGCCCTTCATGCTTTCTCAGCAACCCTGTTTTCCACTGATCCGTCTCCTCAACCCTCTAGGAATCTACTCTTAAAGATCACCAAGGGAGGTGGGTGTCCTGCAAAGGAGAGAAGCGGACTTTTAGTGATCATGTGACCCATGCTGCGTGACTGATCACCTGACCTGTGCTGCGTGACTGCAGTCAGGCTGCCTGCAGTCCCCAGGAGGCAGGGGTGGGTGGTGGTGGCAAGGACTTGGCAGTTGATGAGAACTGGAAGGGTCCCAGGAACCGGGCGATCATCAGCTCTCCACGGCAGCCTCTGACACTGTTCTAAGAGATACAGCTTCCCATGTCTGCAAAGACCCCGCCGTGGGCTTAGACTTGGGGCTTCCCCACAACCCCACACAGCGTGGGCCGGGCTGTTCGGACCTTGACCTCCCTCACTGACTTCTGGCTTTGTAGTCCTTTAACTTAGTATCAGTGATGGCTTCTGTGTTTAAGGAGAGTCCCTAGGAAGCTGGAGACTGGCAGATAGGGCCAAGATGTATTTGGGATCAAGATTTCTGGCTGGAACTGAGAGTTCTTCCCTGTTGTTGTTGTTCTTGTTGGTGGTGTTTTTTTTCTATTACCCACACCTGGTGTCAGCCTAGGCTGGAAGCTCTCTCTCTCTCTCTCTCTCTCTCTCTCTCTCTGCCCCCTCTATCTCCCTCCCTCCACCCCCATACCATGTATGTATACGCGTGTGTGTATTTGGCAGTGCTGGGGATTGAACCCAGGACCTTTAAATGATAGGCTACTGCTCTATCACTGAGCTATAGCCCCAGGCATATTTTATTTTATTTTACTTTTGAGACAGAGTCACGTTACATTTACCCAGACTGGCCTTGGACTCTCTGTCCTCTTGTGCCAGGCGTATGGGATTGCAGGTCTGTCCAGTAGTCTGGCTAGTGTCCCATAAATCCTCACAGATGGGTCTTGTGGGCTTGTCTAATATGCCCAGGGCCTATAGGGAGGAAAAGTAAGTAGGCTTTAAAGGGAAGGTTTAATTAACTCAGTCCCTAGGGAAGGGCTATTTCCAAAGAGTCCTCTGCTTTGCAAGGAGTTTATGACTTTTTATCCCTATATGTGCACATGCACACATACACATACATGCATGTACACACATACATACCCGCATAAAACATAAACATGTGTGCTTGCACACACATGCATATACACATGCACAAACATAAATACATGTGTTTGCA
Source organism: Apodemus sylvaticus (assembly GCF_947179515.1). NCBI lineage: Eukaryota > Metazoa > Chordata > Mammalia > Rodentia > Muridae > Apodemus > Apodemus sylvaticus. The sequence goes on from NC_067478.1 coordinate 2,556,353, forward strand.
TACATATGTTCCCAAACACATAGGCTGGTACACACATGCATACAAACACATGTGAAAACACACATGCATTCGAGTGTGCACACATACATACATGCACACACTCAGGTATTTGATGTTCCTACACCCAGGATCTTCAGCATGTCTCCAGTTGTGTTCTCAACTGTACTGAGATCTGGCTGGGCAGGGTTTCAGTGTGGCATTTCATGATAAATTTATCAAAGCCACATAAGCCATTTCTTTATAAATAACCCTGGCGCTTGGTATCGTTCACTCTTTGCTAATGACCTGTTGGGTGCAGTTAGCGTCTGCCGTAAGTGGACTCCTTCCATACCACTGAGCCTAGGCCCTGGCCGTTAGTTCTTACTCTTATTCCCTCTGAGTCCTCATTGGTCTTGAAGTGCGAAGGCTTTTCCCATTGTGAAACCCTCACATCTGGGTTGTGTGGTGCTGGCACTCACACAAAGTAGTAGTAGTAGTAGTAGAAGAAGAAGAGAGAGAGAGACAGAGAGAGAAAGAGAGAGAGAGACAGAGACAGAGAGAGAGAGAGAGAGAGAGAGAGAGAGAGAGAGAGAGAGAGAGAGATGGAGGAGGAGAGGAAGCCAGGACTCAATTCAATTTCTTCCTTTCCCCCTCTTACTTCTAAGGGGCCCTGTCCCATGGCCTGGGGGCCCCCACCCCACCTCAGTTAATCCTCTCTGGACACCTGAAGGTGTTCCTCACTAATACCGTGGGTGCTTTTTAATCTGTTTACATTGACAGTGAAGACTGACTTCACTCTTGTAATCCAGTATTTTCATAACGGCTAGTGCCAGCTTGACAGACCCTGGGTCTCCTAGGAGACCAGCTTCTGGGCTTGCCTGTGAGGGGTTGTCTTGGTTTGGTTAACTGAGGTGGGAAGACCCACCATAAAAGTGAACAGTTCTAGTCTCTGGTCTGGGTCCTGCACTGCGAAAAGAGGAAAGGGAGCTAAGGGTCTGCAGCCTTGGGTCTCTGCTCTCAAGTGTGGGCGCCTCCAAATGAGAGCCAAACAATCCTCTCTTCCTTACCTCGGGCATTCCTATCTCAGCAGTAGAAAAAGCACTGAATACAGTCATCTAAGCCCAGCATGGTGGGCTTAACCCAGAGAATTAATGTCATATATCAAGGACACGTGGAAGATATGCTTGAAGAGCTGCAGCCAGATATCCTTGAAGAAACGGCCAGGAGAAGTGGGAACTTAAAAACTCTTTGGAAAGTCGGTTGTGCTGGATGGTGTTTTGCTGGGCAAACACATGAGGAATGTTTAGCTGAAGCAGACACAGGTGAAAGGATGTTTTTAAGCAAGCACATGAAAGGTCACATAATGAAGGATTCTCTGCTAACAACACGCATGCACCGGTCCGCCTTACACTACTGAGTAGTTGAGCTCCATCTGTCAGAACTCCACAGAGAGAAACACACCACAGACTCCTGGTGGTGTAGTGGCAGCTTCTCACTGCTTTCTTGGACTTGGACTGATGGGCAGAGCGATGTCAGCTGCTACAGATTCACGAGCTGAGGGGAGACACGTGGTGAGACAAGACACTTGGAGGACATGTGATGTCTGGGGGGTATAAATAGGACTTGGTGGCCTGGGAGAGGGGCTTGCCTACAGAGATAGCCTTTGCTACACTTCTTGGTCTCCAGTCTTCGCTGATCTTCACTTTGTTGAGAGAGGAACAGCCAAGAACTTTACCTGGCACCCTGATGGTCCTGGTTCCTCCTGTTGACTCCTGCAGATTTGGCTGAGGTCTGGATGTTCCTGTCAGGTTGTGCCGCCACTGTCCTGCTGGTGTATCCATGAAGTGTTTGCGAGGGGATCGAGCTGCCGCTGCGGACCTGTGAGCTGAACTGCTGATTTCCTGACGGCACAGATGGGATTTGCTTCAAAGAACCATTTCTAAACAGGCCCACCTCCCCGTATACTCCTTTCTTTCCCACTACCTCTGGTGGTGAGGGGCTAGAAGGGAGGTTATCACATTTAAGAACCATCATTAAAAATGAGGATTGAAAATTTAAAGTTACAGGGAGGCTGTTCCCAGCGAACCAACACATGGCTATCTTCCCACCTACGCACTAATGAAGGCTCTGGACCCTCAGAAGACCTGGTTCCCCTCATTTCTGGGCTTTGCTTATTTTGTGTCACACACAGATTTGTCCCAAGATGGCAAGTCCCACTTTCTAATCCCACAGCTGTGGCATTCCAGGCTGGAGCAAAAGGTTATACAGCTCTCACTGAATTTTCCTTGAGTTTTATTGGTCCCAGGTAGATCATGTGTCTGTCCCTGAACCGGCGCCATGGCTAGGAATGCAAGGCACCGATTAGCTCTCCTGGAGGTCATGTGCTCCGACCTCGAGTGAGAGGCTGAAGTGCAGAGTGTGTCGTGCAGGGAAGAGCGAGGGGCGAGGGAAGCCAGGCCACCAGGATTCCACCTCAGGCCCGTCACGGAAAGGATTGGAGCTGAGACTGTGGACATTGTCATGTTCGTGTCCTCTCCGGGGGAAGATTCATGGCTTTGGTTCGTCACCAGAACCTGGCCCGTGGAAACGACTGTTCTAAGAAAATGCCAGGGAATTGCTCCTCTCAAACCGATATATATTGTCATTTTTAGTGTTTTCCACATAAAAATTAGAATTTGCTGTTTAACCATCCCCACCTCTCAGAGTGGGGTCAGAGTACAGGGTCTCTAGCCTAGGCTGGTCTCGAACTTACTGTGTAAGCTGAGTGTGGCTTTGAACACCCGATCTTCCTGTCTCTACCTGTTGCTGAACTGTTTGTTGGACACGGACGAGCGCACTTGGTGTGCTGATTGTCTTGCTGATTGTCACCAGTCTCCAGAATTACCCAAAGTATGGTAATTACACACAGTTCTTCCTGTGCTCCATGGTGCCTTGATTTGACCACAAAGTGCTGGCCTGTGCCTATCTGGAGAGCCAGCTCCTGACTCAGCAGCCTCCGTCTGTCTACAACTGTTTGTCTCAGGCAAGAAAAGGCCCTTTGGGAGCTGCTCCTCACAGTGGCTCTGAGGTGTCTCACAAGCTGATATTTTCCTGCTAATCCCCAGCCGGGGCTCAGTGCGGGCACTGTTGCCACCATGTGATGTCAATCTGGCTGATACACTGAACGGTGAGCAAACATGAGCCGGCAGCAGAATCCCCGACTTCCTGCGCATCTATAATCAGAGACACACTGAAACACACGAAGGCCTACGCCCTTGCCCTTTGCATGTTCTGGGAGATGAGGTCATCGCTGGTTGACTATGGTGAACAGGCGCCCCTCATTTCCCCCTCAGCCTGCACTATGGATTTTAATTGGGTCCAAACCCTGCCTGACATTTTGCTCATTTTCCTGATCTATAGGATTCAAGACTGGTCCAGAGCTGCTTAGACTTTTGTGTGAACACAAACCACTCTGACCACTCCTGTGTGTGTGTGTGTGTGTGTGTGTGTGTGTCTGTCTGTGTATATGTCTGTGTGTCTGTGTATGTCTGTGAGAGTCTGTGTGTCTTTGTGTCTGTGTATGTCTGTTTGTGTCTGTGTGTGACTCTCCGTGTATGTCTGTGTGTATATCTGTTTGTGGGGTTGAAACTACAGGTGTGTTCTGGCTTTCTCAAACTCTGACCCCCAGGTTTGTAAGGCAAGTGCTTCACTGACTGTCCCCCATGTCTTCAATGTAATATCTACCTGCCTACCTACCTACCTATCAATCATCTATCTCTTGGCCTTGGGACCCTTTGTGTTTCTCTCCTGTGGATCGTCACGGCAGGAGGTAGTGAATTCATGCTGTTGGCCAAATAACTGAATTTACATTTCAGTTGTTGGAAGATGATTGTATTAGAACAGAGGCCTAAGGTAAGGGCAAACATTCCTCACTTAGAGTCAGTTCATTCATTCATTCATTCTTCATTCATTCATCCTTTAATCACTGCTGCAGGGACTTGGAGTAAATGAAAATCCTTCTCCTGCTCCTCCGACTGCCTGCCAGCTGCAAGGGTTGGAGAGGTGGAGCTGCACCCCAAGTGTACCTCATATGGATCGGTGACTCCTTTTCAGGGGCACCACAATCAGGCCATGTCCTGTCTTCCCACAACCCGATGCCTCAATGTCTTCAGTGTACCTCGGAGGGCTCTCTGGGGGAGGTGGCCTTCAGTGTACCTCTGAGGGCTCTCTGGGGGAGGTGGCCTTCGGTACACCTCGGAGGGCTCTCTGGGGGAGGTGGCCTTCGGTGCACCTCGGAGGGCTCTCTGGGGGGGTGGCCTTCAGTGCACCTCGGAGGGCTCTCTGGGGGAGGTGGCCTTCAGTGCACCTCGGAGGGCTCTCTGGGGGAGGTGGCCTTCAGTGCACCTCGGAGGGTTCTCTGGGGGGGTGGCCTTCAGTGCACCTCGGAGGGCTCTCTGGGGGAGGTGGCCTTCGGTGCACCTCGGAGGGCTCTCTGGGGGAGGTGGCCTTCGGTGCACCTCGGAGGGTTCTCTGGGGGGGGTGGCCTTCAGTGCACCTCGGAGGGCTCTCTGGGGGAGGTGGCCTTCAGTGCACCTCGGAGGGCTCTCTGGGGGAGGTGGCCTTCAGTGCACCTCGGAGGGTTCTCTGGGGGAGGTGGCCTTCAGTGCACCTCGGAGGGTTCTCTGGGGGAGGTGGCCTTCAGTGCACCTCGGAGGGCTCTCTGGGGGAGGTGGCCTTCAGTGCACCTCGGAGGGCTCTCTGGGGGAGGTGGCCTTGTGCCTTTTGCTCATCCCTTTTGTGATGTCAGCTCCTAAGACTTTGGGGACCAGAACGGCATCTCTGCCTCCCACCATGCCAAGTCGTGACAGGCCCTCTGCCTGTTCCCTGTGTGGTATTTCTCTTGGCACAGCCTGAGGTCTTTCTCCTTATTGGCACTGCATTGTGGGTAGCCGAGAGAAGCTTTGTTCCCACATAGGTAGCAAGAAGAGTGTTCATAAAAGATAATACCCCCACCTCCCTCTGCCTTCAGTGGCCTTTCTTTGGGCTGTGAACGCATTTCCCTTCAGACCAATCCTTAGTGAGAGCTCAGACATGGGGCGGCCTTCTGATGTCAGCTTGTTATTTTAAACTTGGCATGTAACATCACAGCCAAGAATGTTCTGGTTTGGGCCTGTCACAGTCTTGCCTATTGTCTTAGTCAGGATTTCTATTCCTGCACAAACATCATGACCAAGAAGCAAGTTGGGGAGGAAAGGGTTTATTCAGCTTACACTTCCACATCACTGTTCATCACCGAAGGAAGTCAGGACTGCAACTCAAGCACGTCAGGAAGCAGGAGCTGATGCAGAGGCCATGGAGGGATGTTTCTTATTGGTTTGCTTGGCTTGCTTTCTTATAGAACCCAAGACTACCAGCCCAGGGATGGTACCACCCACAATGGACCCTCCCTCCTTGATCAACAACTGAGAAAATGTCCCACAGCTGGATCTCATGGAGGCCTTTCCTCAAGGGAAGCTCATTTCTTTGTGATAACTCCAGTTTGTGTCAAATTGACCCCTTGTCAACTGACACACAAACACATCACTATTAAGCCTCAACCCTTTCTTTCTTATTCATCCCCAAGATCTAAATAACATTAAAAGTCCCACAGTCTTTTACATATCAAAAGTTCGATCCCTTAAAAATGTCCAATATCTTTAAAAATTCAAAGTCTCTTAAAAATTCAAAGTCTCTTAATTGTGGGCTCCACTAAAATGCCTTCTTCAAGAGGGAAAAATATCGGGGCACAGTTACAATCAAGAGAAAATCAAACTCCAACCTTCCAATGTCTGGGATCTACTCAGGATCTTGGACTCCTCCAAGGGCTTGGGTCACTTCTCCAGCTCTGCCCTTTGTAGCACACAGCTTGTCTTCTAGGCTCCAGGTGCCTGTACTCCACTGCTGCTGCTGTTCTTGGTGGTCATCTCATGGCACTGGCATCTCCAAAACACTGCAGTCTTCTGCTGTTATTGGCTACACCAATAACCTCTCATAGGCTCTCTTCATGCTGCCAAGCCTCAGCTCCTTTGCATGACCCCCTTCAGTCCTGGGCCATCAATTGCAAGTGAGACTGCACCTTCACCAATGGCCTTCCACGACTTCTTACAGTGCTGACCCTCAGCTCTTCTTCATGACCCCTTCATGCCTTCAAAATCAGTACCAGCTGGGTGACTCTTACACATTACCAAGTCCAGCTGCAGAATAAGGTACAACCTTGACTATCTCTGGAACACAGCCTCCATGCTCTCAGAAAACACTTCCGCAAAAGATTTTACCTCAATGATGCTGGTCTCTTCTTAATCACTGCCAATTTCTTAGCTCCAGCTAACCAGCATCAATAGTCTCAGATGCAAAGTTTTCCCTTTAGTAGTTCTGGTATCTTGTTAATCACAGCTGATTCTTCAGCCTCAGCTAACCAAAACCACAGAATCTTCACAATCAAAATAGCAACAGCCCTGATAAGAGTCTTTAATCATCCCTCTGAAATTTCACAAGCCAGGCCTCCATCTTCTGCACTGTTCTCAACATTGTCTTCCAAGCTCCTATACAGCATCCCACAGAGCTCTTAACACTGAATAGATATTCTAGTCCAAAGTTTCAAAGTTCTTCCACAGTCTTCCTAAAACATGGCCAGGTTGTCACAGGAATAACCCACTTGCTGGTACCAATTTGTCTTAGTAAGGGATTATATTCCTGCACAAATATCATGACCAAGAAGCAAGTTGGGGAGGAAAGGGTTTATTCTGATTACACTTCCACATTGCTGTTCATCACTAAAGGAAGTCAGGACTGCAACTCAAGCAGGTCAGGAAGCAGGAGCTGATGCAGAGGCCATGAAGGGATGTTCCTTACTGGCTTACTTCCCCTGGCTTGCTCAGCTTGCTTTCTTATAGAACCCAAGACTACCAGCCCAGGGATGGCATCACCCACAAGGGGCCCTCTCCCCTTGATCACCAACTGAGAAAATGCCCCACAGCTGGATCTCATGGAGGCATTTCCTCACCTGAAGCTCCTTTCTCTGTGATAACTCCAGCTTGTGTCAAGTTGACACAGAACCAGCCAGGACACCCATGTGTGAATGTGCTTGCCCGTCACTCTCCAGCTCTGCCAGGGCCCGTTGGGCCACTGAGGAGAGAATCAGTGTGAGCTTCACAGGATGCCATGCTGCGTGAGATGGCTCTGAATGACAGCTGCACAGAGGAAATGACTTTGCAAACAGGGAAACCAGAGTGCTGTCAGCATGATCTTAGAGTGGACTGGCTGACTGGCTGGCACAGTTTCTGGGCATGGTTGATACTATATAGATGTTGATGCAGATAACAGCCCAGATACACATACAATTGCAGGTTGTGGTACCTGAGGATATTAATTCAGCAGACACAAGCCATCTGTCAGGGAGGGTTCTGGAGATGTCTGCTGAGTGCCCATCTGGGGCACACTGAGGGGTCTCTATTCTGTAAGAACAACTGCCACTCAGGGGCTTGGGGCTGGGTCCTCAGCAGCCAGGTCTAGATTCCAGGTCCCCAATTTGTAGAAGGGCCTTTGGGCTTAACATTCCTGCTTTGTGCCCCCCCCCCACCTCCGTTCCAGACAGACCCTCTGAAACCAGCTGTAGGCACTCTGGTACTTTGCTCCTAAATGCTTGGATTGGGCTCTCAAGAGCAAGGGCAGCACTTCCTAACAACTGCCACCCAGGCCCTAATCTGAAGTACCACACATGTCCTCCATAGCTCCTTATTCTTCTTTTATGTGCATGTGTGTGTGCTGGAAGGTGCATCCGTGTGGGAGCTAGCAGTTAACACTGTTACCTTCCTCAGTTTCTTCCTCAAATTGTCTGCAGGATGTGGTAGGAAATATTAAAAATGACCTGCCAACTCTCCTGCCCCTGCCAGGCCATTTCTCTCGCAGGGGTCCTGAATACCTCTCACTTCCACGCAACGCTCCACACACCCCGGATCTGCCACCTCATCACCTAATTACCCGGTAGAATCACGACTCTTAATGCTTAATTAACCAATCAGATTTATATAAACGTTTCTAACATTGCGAAAACTTAGTTTCTTGCGGTTGGTAATTGCCATGAAGGTTCACAGCCAAGGCCATGGTGCTTCTCCCTTACCCTCAGATACACTCCCTCTGTCCCTCTCCCTCCCTCTCTCCCTCCCCCTCTCCCTCCCTCTCTCCCTCCCCCTCTCCCACCCCCTCCCTTCCCTCCCTCTCTTTGCTCTTAGCCCCACCCTCTTTTCCCTGTCCAATCACAGACCTCCTCGGCACTAAAGTAATTGGTCAGGCAAAATCCTGTGACACTGGGATGGCTCACTAAATCTGGAGCTCACTGATTGGCTAGGCTGGCCAGCCAATCAGCTCTGGAAATCCACCTGTGTGAGTCATCTCTGCCCTGTGCCCAGGGTTAGGGTTACAGATGTGTGCTAGTGGGAAGAGGACAGAGGCAGAGGTCAGTGTGACTGCATCCCTATCTTCATGGTGACTTTTTGCCCATCTTCTGAGACTTCCTATCCACATCCACTCCCTGTGCAGCCTCTGAACAATGCGCACACTGTGTCTTTAGCCTCACGATGAAGACGCTGAAGCACATGGAGGAGGAGGAGCTGTCTTGAGGCCACACAGACAGTTAGTGGCAAATGCAAAAACAAGTTGGTCCAGTCAAATCCATGCTGGGGTGGGTGGATATTATTTTGAGTAATAAACACTTCAGACTTTAAAGGTCTTTTAACCCTACCCCAGTTCTGCCACTCCAGCCCAAAGCAGTCATAAGGCAGCATGGAAATGATTGGGCATGGCTTCTTTCCAAAAGAACCATTGCAATAACAACTGCTGTATTTAGCTCCTCAGCTGTGTCTACCGGTCTTTGCCCTCAACCAGTAATGGTAATGGTAGCACGGGGCCTGCTTCCCAGGACGCTCCACTAACCCTCCGTGTATACTGGTTTCCACAGACAAATAAGTCTACACAAACAGCCATGGGGTATTTGGGGAGGCAGAGGTTCAGGGAGCCAGCCAACCAGAGTGCCTCTCTGCTCTCTCCCGAGGAGGTATGTCTCTTGACTGGAGAGAGGTTTTAGGGGTATGCTAATCCGAGTTGATCCTCAAAAGCTATTTAGAAGTTCATCAAGTTACATGATGCTCTCTGGTGTGTGTAGCAATGTATACTCTGTTACCCAGGTGCCCCCTCAGTGCTGACCTGTCAGCTTAGGTAGGTATAATGCTGAGGCAGGTGACTAACCACACCGAACACAGTCTGTCACTCCAGCTTAAGGTAACAATGAACATAAGTTGAGGACTTTGAGAAACTTGGAAAATACAAGTCATCATAAAGCATTTTGCTGAAGGAGTAAAGGCAGGGTAAATTTTTAACATCTTGTGAAGTGGAAACATAAAGGTTCTTTGGAAAGTCGGTTGGATGGTGTTTTGCTGGGGAGACATGTGAAGGCATGTTTTACTGAAGCAGACACAGGAGAGAGGATGTTCTGCTAAAGCAAGCACGTGAAAGGACACGTGATGAAGGATTCTTTGCTAACAACACGTATGTATTGGACCACCTTACATTGTGTAGTTGAGCTGCATTTGTCGGGACTCTATAGAGAGAAACACACCCGAAAACTCCTGGTGGTGTGGTGCAGTTTGTCGCCACTTCCAAGGACTCAGGCTGACTGGATGCACACGCTGAGGCCAGGCCCATGGAGGACATGATGTGTGGAGGGTTTAAATAGGAATCCACAGTGTGACGGAGACAGAGCTTGGCTTGCTGGTACAGCCAGCTGTGCAACGCTTGTGGGTCTCATGTCTTCGCTGATCTTTGCTTCCCTGAGACAGGCACAGCTGAGAACTTCTCCTGGTCCCTCCTGCTGACTCCAGCTGATGCTGAGGCCTGGCTGTCTCTGCTAGGTTGTGTCACCACTGTTGTTAACTTGGCTTTCCCCAACTGGCCTGCTGGTGAATCTGTGAGTGGATAGAGCTGCCGCTGCCTGCTCACCAGTGAACTAAACTGCTGCTTTCTAGACAACACAGACGAGAATTGCTCTAAAAAACCTTTCTAAACAGGTCCACTTCCCCTGTATCCTTTCTTTTCCACTACCTCTGGTGGGTGGTGGGCTACAAGGAAGGTTAAAGCATTTAAGAACCATCATTAAAAATAGGATTTGAAAATATTGAAGTTACAATCTTGACAGCGTAGAGGGGAGGTTTAGGGGATGGCACTTTGCCTGTTCCTAAGTCATTGTTCTACTTTAAAGCAATGGAAACTCCAAGTGATACACAGTGTAGTATATAGTACACAACACACTCACATGCACACACACTCATTACATGCATACTCATATGTGCCACACACCACACACACATGCACATCACACATACACACACCCTTACATACATGCACACTCATACACATCACACACCACACACACATGCACACCACACATGCACACACACTCACATATACATGCATACTCATACATGCACACTCATACATGCCACATACCACACACACACACATACACACATACACACACACACACACACACACACACACACACACACACACACGGTTTGGCAATGCTTAAAGACCAACACTGAAGGTAGCTGATGTACTTATGAGTCTAAGCAGAAGTGATTGTAGCTGGTTTAGTTTTTTTCTTTTGTGTGTTTTCACTCTTATTTTAAATCAATCATGCAATAATCAGTTTTAACTGAGCCAACTGGAACCTCTTCCATGTTCCCATGAGCCAACATATCATCTCCTATCTTAAAGTCCTCATCATTTGAGACCTAATAATAGCTCAAGCTGACATTTTCATGTCTCAGATTAGGTGGCCTAGATCCCAAAAGAGAGCGTCCTTGATCCTGGGCCCTGTGAGTAGACAGGCTGACTACGGGCTTCTCTGTTGTGTCCCACCAATGGGGAATGCTGTGGCTGGCAGAGTCCTGCCCTGGCAAATGTGTCAATGCCTTAACTCTGGGGACATCAGAACGTGTTACCAGCAAAATGGATTTTCAGATATGATTAAGGCTGAGTACCTCAAGAGATTTCCCTGAAGTCTGGGTGGAGCAATCTAGTGGCAAAAATCATCAGAATAGTGGAACGGAAGGCCTAGCAGTTGACCTGAGGGATGGAGGGAGAATAGAGCCCTCGCGGGAGGGATTTGGACTCACCCTTGATGTCTTTGATGACCAGAAAGGGGAACAGAGTGAGAAGGGTGGGCAGCCCTCAGTAGTTAGGGTGGCCTTTAGCCAACACGCCCTGAGAATAAGGAATAGACCATCTTTACCGTCTCCAGAAGGAGCCTGGCCCTGCCACCATCCTGCTCTGAGTCTCCTGAGACCCACATCAGATGCTTCACTCACGGTGTAGGTGTAGCGGCGGCAGAAAGCTAATACCGTCTCAGTGGTGATGATGGGTTCCTTCCCCTTTCAGAACATTCTGGTACGCAGATGTCATAGAGAAGGTTCTAGAAGAGACTCTCATGGAGCAGGATCGATGGTGTAGAAACTCTTGGGTAAAGACAAATGAGTTACTAAGAAATCAGCATCTGAGAAAGCCCAGGGGACCCAGCCTGCAAGCAACGTGGACTCCCTGCCGGGCTGGTAGGTGGGCCTTTGTGGGCAGGAGCAGAGACGGGCAGAGGACATCTGGCTATAGAGCACATTTGTCAGCACAGTCCCCTTTTGGTCATCTGGAGACACGTTGTGGAAGGGTAAGCTTGCTCATTCTTTCAGCAAGATCATTGAGAACCAGCCAGGACCTGGGCACTGGCCTCTGGGGAGGCGACAGCGTCAGGCAAGCTTTCTGCATGAGCCCGAGGTCATAAGCAAGAGACCAAACCAACATGGTGAATGCTCTTAGGGTGTATGACAAAGCCACCGTCCTCGATGGGTCAAAGGTCATGGTTAAAACTGTGGTCATTGGAGTAGTCATGCAGGTGGAAGGAACAGCTGGCGCAAAGGTGGCAGAAGTGGTGTGGTCCAGGGAACGCGTGCAGGGAGCCCGTGTAGGAGCAAAGGGGAGGAAGGGTCTGGAGTGGTCTTGGGTCAGACTGAAGGGGGACTCAGGGGCCAGATCAGGAGGAATTGGGCAAGCAGTGCATGGGCAATGTTGTTGGAAACCTGTAATTAGTCAGAGGTGGTGGTGATCCAGGCCAGGCCAGTGTCAGACCGGCAGGTAAGGGTGGGTAGGCTTTAGAACAGCATCCCTGTTCCTGCTGGATTAGCAGCTAGAGGAAGGGAAGAGAGTGCCTAGCCTGGGAAAGACTGCGTTTCCTGAAATACCGTTTGCATGGCTGGAAAATGGCAACATGGTCTTTCTCCCCGTGCACAGAAATTCAGATATTAATGAGGACCAAGGGTGTACAAGCAGGACTCAGAACGAGGCTGTCCTGAGCATAGTGCTTGCTGAACTAAACTCATTTCCTCAGCGTAATTAGGCAAGGAGTGTTTTCCTCTGTGTGACAGGCAAGGGCTCTGAAGCACAGAGAAGTCGAATAACTTGTTAAGGTCACTGCTGGGGTCACTGCACTCCCACCTGTAGAGAGCAAAGCAGCTATTAAGACCCAGGCTATCTGAGAACCAAGACACCACCTCCTGAGATAGCAGTCAGGCATACAACTAACCACACGGCGGAATTAAACATGTTCACCACCTTTGCCCCACTTAAAGGTTTCCTCTAAGCTATTAGTTCATGGCAGAGAGCAGTTTTATTCTTCAGAGGACATTTTTGCTTATTACAGAGGGGACCAAATACCCAACAACCTAAAGATGGAAGAATTTATATATGACAGTTTGGTAGTACTCTCCACCATGGTGACAAGGCCGTGAGGTAACTACTCACATTTATAAAAAGCTCAAGGTGACTTGTCACATTGTATCTGCAATCAGGAAGTAGAGAACAGGAAGTGGGGCTGGGGTCAGCTCTTAAAGGCTCTAGACCTTCCGGAAACAGCATCAGCACTCGGGCCAGTGGTTCAAACCTGGGAGTCTAAGGGTAGCAGTTCACACCTAAGACACTCTCTAAGCCTCTAGGTGTGTGCCCGATCTCCAATACACAGAATAACCCCCAACAAAGAATGTTTATGTCCAAGCCGTGGCTGCAGGTCCCAGGAGGAGAAGACTGTCACTGGGAGAGCATACATAGGTGTGAATGGCAACACAGCAGCCTGAGGTGATTGTCTACTGGTCTATAGTGACAGAGCACAGGGCACATTGGGAGGGGCTAAACCTTGCTTTCCAGTCAGATATTCTGTTTTGAGGCATGGGACAACAACCAAAAACAAGATTCTCATTCCTTAGGGGTCAAGGAAGGAACTGTAGGCAGCAAAGTCTGAGCATGGGAAGGGAGACCTCAGGCGGGGTCAGTACGTGTTCAGGAGTTGCACCAGGGGTGGGGGCCAGAAGGTGGAGAGCGGCGTGTGTGGGGACGGTGCGTGTGGGCCCTGTGGACAGGGGAAGCCTGTGTGCGTTCGAAGGCACCCAGGTGAGACGAGTAGGTGTATAGTAAAAGGGGAATGGCTCTTGCAGACAGGCCCAAGCAGGGTGTTCTGGGGTGGTTTTCAGGGGCCGAGTTGCGTCCTTTTGATGGAAGCTGAGCAGGGATGAAGTCAGGTTCTAGAGGCTTGAGAAACCGAGTCTAGGTGTGGCCTTGTGCAAGGAACCAGGAGCCAGCAGTGTCTCAAGGTGACATCTTGTACACTTTGGGGACCATAGCTCAGCTATGCTCGAAGATGGCAGCGTGGGCCTATGGCGGTGGAAGGTTTAAGAGGCCGCTGAAGAAGTGGAGGGCATGAGGTCAGTTGTCTGAGAGACTACTCGTCACTACAGACTAGGAAGAGGAGGCACTGTGAGGCCAGCAGCTTGTCCTCTGAGGCTGACCCCTGTGTGGACAGCCAGGGAGGCCAGTGGAGGTTGCTAACAGAAAACCTGGGCATGAGACTGTCGAGGCCACAGCTTGGGACACCATGCAGGCTAAAGGCAGTGATGGAAGTAACTCACCGTAAGCAGGGATGGCTGTGCGCAGCGATGTGTGTGCAGTGAGCTGCCGTCCTCCCCTCCTCTTCCTCTGTTTCCTCTTTCTCTTTCTCATCCCCTTTCCTCCCGTCTTTCTTCTTTCCTCTCTCTTCCTGACTCCTCCCTCTGCCCCAGTGCTTCTCTTCTCCCTGGAAAGTCCAGGGCCCCTGTGACCTTGGAAGGAGCTGCCTGACACTCTCCCTTCAGCCGGCATCCACAGCCCCGAGCCACCGGAGCCTGGAGAAGATGCAGCTGTACCTGGTGCTTCTCCTCATCAGCTACTTGCTGACTCCGATTGGTGCTGCCATCTTGGGGCGCTGTACAGTGGCTAAGAAACTCTATGACGGGGGCTTGAATTATTTTGAGGGATACAGCCTTCAGAACTGTGAGTAAGGACCCTTTCAGGCCCTCTCTCCTCACCTCCTTGATCTCTACCCCCTGCCATCTCATCCCCTACCACCAGCATCTTCTCACAGCACATGCTGTTCTACCTCTTAGGGGTGTGCCTGGCTTATTTTGAGAGCAAGTTCAACCCCTCAGCTGTCTATGAGCACCCACAAGATGGCTCCACTGGCTTCGGCCTCTTTCAGATTCGTGACAATGAATGGTGCGACCACGGCAAGAACCTCTGCAGCGTCTCCTGCACCGGTGGGTCCCTTTCTGTCCAGGCCCTCGGGGCACAGGAGCCTGCAGAACCTACATGTTTGGAGGACACAGGGAGAGGGAGCTGGTTGTGTCTAAAGCTCGTCTCTGGGAGGCAGAATGCTAGCCTAACAGGAGAATGAGAGAAGGGGTGTATTAGCCTGAGAAGGATAAAAGATAAAAGCCAGTGGGCCCAGAAGGTGCTGGGATGTCTGGGGTGTTGGGATCAGGGACCGGCACTAGAGCTCAAGCAGCTTGAGAGTAGGAAAAGACGGCTCTGTCTGGTCCTGTGTCACCTGTACATGTTCACTAGCTCCCCAGGGGAGCCATGCTATCACCACGACAGATCAGAAGTCGTTATAAGGACGAGACAGGACAAGTCCAAAGAGGGCAGGTCTGTCTCTCCTAAGGGACCTAAGAATCTCTGGCTGAGAGGAAGCAGCTGTCCAGGGTCCTGGGAGCTTCAGGGAGCTTTGTCAAGAGTTTTCCTAAGACCTTGGCAGGTATCAGTTTAGTTAATGCTCACAGCAGCCTTCGGGAGTAGGTACTATTTCTACCCCACTCTACGAAGAGGCAAACTGGGGCCCAGATACCGCAAGCCCACACCTAAGGGCACACAGCTGCTGAGTGGAACTGGAGGCAGAAAAGTGTGTCCCGAGTCAGGACTACACCCAAGAGACTAGGCAAGGTGTCCCTGACACCTGAGGGGTCTCTGCAGCAAATGGTCTAGGTGTTAGTCCCAGCATCCTTGGCCTCACTAAAGATTTAGAGCATTTCCCTCTACCATAATTGAGGTGTGTCCAGGGTTTTGAGCCTCCGTGAATGACAGGCCATGAGGGCAGTGGGAAGGGAGATTGCAGGGTGGAGAGATGCACTTGCTGTCCTCGGATGCCACAGCATCAACCCACTCCACTTCCTTTGTAGCTTTACTGAATCCAAACTTAAAGGATACGATTGCGTGTGCCAAGAAAATCGTGAAAGGAAAACATGGGATGGGAGCGTGGTAAGTGGGTGTCTGCAGCTCACAATGGAGGCTGGAGGGATGGGAGCGTGGTGACTGGGTATCTGCAGCTCACAATGGAGGCTGGAGGGATGGGAGCGTGGTAAGTGGGTATCTGCAGCTCACAATGGAGGCTGGAGGGATGGGAGCGTGGTAAGTGGGTATCTGCAGCTCACAATGGAGGCTGGAGGGATGGGAGCGTGGTGGCTGGGTGTCTGCAGCTCACAATGGAGGCTGGAGGGATGGGAGCGTGGTAAGTGGGTATCTGCAGCTCACAATGGAGGCTGGAGGGATGGGAGCGTGGTAAGTGGGTATCTGCAGCTCACAATGGAGGCTGGAGGGATGGGAGCGTGGTAAGTGGGTGTCTGCAGCTCACAATGGAGGCTGGAGGGATGGGAGCGTGGTGGCTAGGTGTCTGCAGCTCACAATGGAGGCTGGAGGGATGGGAGCGTGGTAAGTGGGTGTCTGCAGCTCACAATGGAGGCTGGAGGGATGGGAGCGTGGTGGCTGGGTGTCTGCAGCTCACAATGGAGGCTGGAGGGATGGGAGCGTGGTAAGTGGGTATCTGCAGCTCACAATGGAGGCTGGAGGGATGGGAGCGTGGTAAGTGGGTGTCTGCAGCTCACAATGGAGGCTGGAGGGATGGGAGCGTGGTGGCTGGGTGTCTGCAGCTCACAATGGAGGCTGGAGGGATGGGAGCGTGGTAAGTGGGTATCTGCAGCTCACAATGGAGGCTGGAGGGATGGGAGCGTGGTAAGTGGGTGTCTGCAGCTCACAGTGGAGGCTGGAGGGATGGGAGCGTGGTGACTGGGTGTCTGCAGCACGAGCTGGAGGCTGAATAAGGCTGTGACCAAATCCCTCGCAGAAGCAACTGGAGGCAGAAGGGAACCCAGGCACCCTGGCTCACAGTTTGAGGGCCACAGTCTGTCCTGGCAAGGCAGTCAGTGTGGCAAGAGTGTGTGAAGTCCCTGGCTCATGGGAGTCACAGTCAAGGGGTGACAAGAGGTGAAGGATTGTTCTCAGCTGTAGTTTCCCTTTGGTCATCCCGAGAGCTGGTGCTGCCTGCATTCAGGGTGGGACGTCCCTGCTCAGTGGAACCTCTCTAGAAGCATTCTCATGAAGACACTGAGAGGTGTGTTTCCTAGGTGAGGTTAAACATTTGTGAGTCACCATCATAGCTCACATTAATAACACATTCGCTCTGTCTGTCTGTCATCTGTTGTCTGTCCATGCGTGTGTGTGTGTGTGTGTGTGTGCGCGTGTGGAGGCTAGTTATCGATGTGAGCCATCTTCCTCACTTGCCCTCCCCCTCCTTTTTGTGAGGCGGGGTTTCTCACGGAACCGGCAGTCCACTGACTCAGTTGGATTGGCTGGCCAGTGAGCTCCAGGGATCCCTTCCTTTTGTGTCCGCTCCCCAATTTTTGGGGATTTGCCACTGTGTTTGCCTTTTTACTCAGTTCTGAACTCAGGTTCTTGTGGTTGCACTGTAAGCACGCCTTTACTGACTTAGCCAATCTCAGAGATCAGCGTTTTTAATCTTTTAGATCTATGTACTAATTTTATTTTATATGTGAATGTTTTGCTTGCATATATGTGTTTGTTCCTTATATGTGTCTCACACTCATGGAGATCAAAAGAAGTGATCAAATGCCCTGGAACTGGAGTTATAGATAGTTATAAATCATCATGTGAGTTCTGGGAACTGAACTCAGGTCCTCTGAAAGATCGACCAGCAGTGATCTGAACTGCTGACCTATCTCTTCAGCCCTCTGAAGTCAGATCTTTTTATTATTGCTATAAAAAATATTTTTTGTGTTTGCAATGTGATATTGAATTTAAACTGTAGCCTATAGCTCTATGTCTAATACTTTTGTGACACTATCCTGGGACAGTGTGAACAAATGTACCCAAACAGATCAAAGTAACAATTATGTCAAAGTCCAGCTTGGCAAGCTAATGATTTTCTTAGTGTTACTTCAGGCACAGGGACAGCTCAAAGACACTGTAACATCAAGAAGCCCACCCCAATCTCAGTGTGGACTCATTAAAACTGTAAACCTGGAGTCATGTGTGCCTTGTAGGCAGAAAAATATGTTGGAATCTCCTCCCACAAGAAGCTGTACATGTATTCTGTAACCTTGGAAAAGGAGAAGCCGTTGAAAGTCTTATATGTTTCAGAGACTTTCTGAGACTTGTGAAATGTTCCATTCCTGGATCTTAAGAAGCCTCCCTTTGAGAATGGAAATGCTTTAATTCAGAGGATAATCATTGAAAACTGCCATATTATACATTGGACCATTTAAAATTTTAATTTATGTATCTTATCTGGCTATTGTCACTGTTTTAAATAATTCTTCCCCAAACATTCAGCATTTTAGAATTGGCATGTTCTTTCAAGTGTCTGCTTGGGAGATCTACTACAAGGAACATTTTAGGATTATTTGGTGTATTAAGAAGCTGAAGAGAAACCCTGGGCTTGGTGGTGCATGCCTACAACCCCGGTTTTCAGGAGGTGGAGGCAGTAGGATCATGAGCTTTAGTCCAGCCTCAGCAACATAGTGGGTTTGAGGTCAGCCCGGGATGTATGAGACCCTACTTAAAAACAAGGCAGAACAAAAAGAAATGAATAAATACACACCGGAGAGACATGGTGAACTGCCATTTGGGTTTTGTCTCACCCCACCATCTCCTCTGCTCAGCAGCCTAGAAAACCACAAACTCTGGCACCATCTTGGGAAACAGCAAAGTGTAAGATTGTTGTTTTGTACTTTGTGTTTTTCACCACAAGAAAAAAGTGATCATCCTTTCATGTGTCCTTGCTACCTTTCTGTAAGGTGCTTTTTCCTACTTTTGTTACTACTTGCAGTTAAATCCCTGTCAGGAAGTAGCTTAAGGACGAAAGGTTTATTTGGGGGGCTCCGCCCATGGGCAATGCTCTTTGCTTACATGTCTGCAGATCAGGAAACTGAGCTTGGAGAGATGTGGGTGCTCTGCTAACTGGCTCCTCCCCTCCTCTGTTTTTTCCATTTTGTACACCAGCCTGTGGGCTGGTATCACCTGTGTCCAAAGCAGGACTTAGCATGGCCAGTTAAGCTTCTCTGGAAAGCCCTTCACAGGCAGTCTATATGGGTCTTAAGATGATTCTAAAGATGTACCATCAATATTATCCACTATCTTATGTTTTCTTTTATTCCTACCAACTATTTTAAGATAAAGAAATATTTTTAAGTGTGTGTGGTCCCAGGTAGTTGTGAGCTGCCTAGTGGTTGCTGGGAACTGAACTCTAGCCCAGTGTATGTTTTTAACTACTGAGACATCTCTTCAGCCCCTTTTTATATAATTAATGCATTCTTTATAGACTAGAGCTGTGAAATCTTCATCGACTACATCAGTACAAGTTGTTGTCTTGGATTTGTCACTTGTGTTTTGACTTTGTTTATGGTGTCTCATCCTAAAGAAGACCTAATAGTTTCTTAGAATCAAGTACAACTATCTTTTCTCTTGTGGCTTCTGGGTCTGTAGGAAGCCCCCTTCTTAGAAATGTCTTTAGGAATGGAGGAGATGGCTCGGCTGGTAAAGTATTTGCCTTGAAAGCATGAAGCCCCGACTTTAATCCCCAGAACCCATCTTTAAAATCAGTTAAAGTGTGGTGGCGTACATTTATAATCCCAGGGCTCTGGAGGTGGAGACGGGTGGAGTCCTGGGCCTCACTGGCCAGCTGCTTCAGACCAGTAGGAGACCCTATCTCAAAAAACCAGACGGACCATGACTGCGGAACAACACCTGATTGTATCCTTTGGCTTCCATATGCATGTCTGCACACACACACACACACACACATGCATACACACATGTGTGCACACAGACATGCACACACACCATACATATGTACATCTGCACACTCGTGTGCACACACAAGTGCCCATGAATTAAAGGTATTTTATCCTAGAGTCTTCAGAGAACTCCATCCATGTTTTCTCATATCAGAACTCTGCAGACACCAAGTAAGCCCTAGATACTTTTACTAAATTAAAAAAATAGAATTTTTATGATTTTATCTTTTTATGCTTAAAGTTTAGATTCCTTTGGAATTGGTTTGGTTGTGAAAAGTGAGGCCGGCAGTGAGGGTCTGTAGTTTTTGTTGTGTCTGCTCATTGTTGTCAACATCAGGAATCCATTAAAGCAGCCTCGTTGCTGCTTTATGGAGCAGGTGGGAATATTGTTGTTAATGATAACTTTCTCCTGAATGTCTGAGGTTCCTTTCCCGCATGGTCTCCTGAACGTCTGAGGTTCCTTTCCCGCATGGTCTGGGCTTTCTGATTAATTGGTCAGCTTGGCTGAGTCTCTAGGATAACACTAATGAGCTAAGTCATCTTTGTTGCACGGCACTATGAAGCAGTATATGGGCCATGCTGGCCGAGGGGCCTTATTGTCCAGATGCCTGCGAGTTCTTAGTAAGCTGACAGGCAGCCATGCACCCTCTACAGCACAGACTGAGTCTCCCTGCTGTGTTGTGCAGACAAGGGAGAAGAGAAGGCACCTACTGTGGGAGGGTGTGGAACCCCTTCCACACCATCTGCCCTGAAACTTTATGCTTTTTCTCCTGGCCATTTAATTTCCAGAAATAATATCTCTGAGACTAATCATTTATTAATAAATGCCTCAGTCATAAGCTTCGCCTTGTTCGCTGACTTGCCCTTAAGTTGTTGTCCACTTTATCCTAACCCGGGTTCAGCGACGGGGCTGGTTTCCTTTCCTTGTCTTCTTATGTCTGTGTCCTCAGAGTTCCTGGCATAAATCTCTCTTTATTCTAGCCGGACTTCAGCTGCTTGCTGGCTTATGTCTATCAGTGTTCTGGGCCAATCTTTCACACTTCTATTTCCCAGAATTCCCTCTCTTTGTAGTTCCCAGAATCCCCTCTCTTCCTGATGGATGCCCCACCTCCCGTTTTTTTCCTCAGCTCATTGGCCATAAGCTGTTTGATTGACAGATGATGCTTATAAGCAATTTTCTTTACACTTTCCAGCGCTATGAAGAGCCTTGGGGTTTCTGAGAATGTGTGTGTGTGTGTGTGTGTGTGTGTGTGTTCTGAAGCTTCATAGCTATAAGGGACCAGGGGGCCTCTGTCTATTATGAGTCCCCCATCCTGCTAGTTTGAGGAGCAGGACTGCTGATAGGGATACGGACAGGCTCATTTCCAGGAATTGGTACTAGAGACTGGAACTGGGGGAGTACTGTTAGGGGACATCAGCAGAAGAGGTTAGAGGTTCAGTCAAGATGTCCCAGGAAGGGTAAAGAAGGAAAAGAATTTTAAATGCTGTTGAATGAAGACATAAGACAGGCAGAAGGAGCCCAAGGCAATGAACACTCCTTGGGGCGCTGTGCTAGTCAAAGAGCTCTGAAGCTGTCTTAGAGGACTGACTAATACATCACAGGGCAGGGGTGCCCTGGGTGGGTGGGGTTCCTGTGTGAGGCAGGGACAGGGTGGGCATATCATGGAGGAAGCATCTGCTTCCACACCAGGGTGAGTGCTAAGAACTTCAAAAACCTGAGGTCCACACTGGAGAGGCTCAGATGTCACAGGGCTGGCCAGGCAGGTCTGGGCAGCATGGCCCCGGGGACCCCGAGCTCTGACGACAAGGACCTGCTGCTGATCTCTCTGGCCTTTCCTCTGCAGGCCCATCTGGTCCAAGAACTGCCAGCTGTCTGATATTCTGGATCGGTGGTTGGACGGTTGTGATCTGTAGGCGCCTGCCTCAGCGGCCCTGCCTCACTCGCCAGCCGTGTCGTGGGACTGAGGATGCTTTGCTGTTTGCCCCTTCCACCCATCCAGTTATCTCACCACTTGACAGCTCCAGATGGAAAAGGACGACAGTCCTCACTTCATCCAGGGGTGCAGGGTGCAGAATAAACCAGCTAGTTGCTCATCCTGGGCCTGAAGTCTCTGCCTACGTTATTACAGCACTTGGAGTACGACTGTGATCATTATTAACACTTTCATGACTGGTCATTTCTGGTTCTCAAGGGAAGGGTGTGAGAGCAGGGGTGTGGGTCTAAAGTAGGGAGAGGAGGAGGGGACACGGTAGAAGCTGTGACGAGCCACCCAATTGGGGATGAGAGGCTGGGCAAATGGCTTCTTCAGAGCCAAGTTGGCTGGACTTGGAATCACCTAGGAGACACACATCTGCATGTGCCTTTGTGGGGTCAGGGTTACTGTTTGAGCTCTTGGTTTTGTCTCCTTTAAGACAGTACAGGAGCTACCGTGCCTGTTCTGGGGCCCACTCTTCTCACATTTAAAGATGACACAAATAAAATACACCTTTAGGTGAAGAAAGCTGGGATAATGAAAAAGAAGGTTATTTAAAATAACCCCCAGTAATCAGCTTGTCATTGCTGCAGTTTTTTATTACTCTGTAGCCATGTTGAGAGAGCCTCTCGTGTGTCTCAAGCCTGCCTTTGACGGTCCAGGCGTACACGCCTACATCCCCTTTTCCACTTGCAAGCATGGGTGGTCCACTATTAAATATACAGTATTATATCTTGCTTTTTCTGCTATCAGTTTGTGGCCTAATATTTTCAGGTCTATATCAGGATCCTTCCTATGTCCCATTAGATTGGCAGGCTTTAATGTGCATAATCCTGTATTGTTTAAGCTACAGATAAATTAAGCAGGCTGAGCAGACAGTGGCCACCTTAAAGGTGAGACACATAGAGCAGACGGGCCCTAGCCGCTGTTTGCGCTAAGTCAGAACTTCTGGAGGAAGCTTTCAGTCAGGCTCGATGCTGGTGGATCAGCTTGCGCCCGAGCTTCTGCACGGTTCCGCATTGTCTCTGGACAAAAGGGTTCTTGTATTTCCCAAGCACAGAGCATGAATCCCTGTTAACTGATGTCAGTAGCCCTGGTCTCTGGGCTCAGAAGAAGCTTCGGGGCCATCGAGGGAAACTTTATTACTGCGGCCCAGCACTGGTGTAGACATTGGGGACGCCTGGGATTATCAGAACACTATCATCATCTCCAGAGGAAACCCAGCTGCCGCCTCCTTCCAGCCCATTACTTCCAAGGATGTTCATCGGCCCCTAATGGGCTCTGTGTCAACAAGGATGTGAGGCTCGAGGGCAAAGCAGATGTTAGGGGTATTGATGGTTTCCCAACATCAACTCCTGGCTCTGCGCCCTCCAGCTGGCTGGTCACAGCGATCACCGATACCTCAGCCAGGTCCCCTGCTCCACTTCCATTGTCAAAGCCGCTTGAGGAAATGTCACTCTCAGAACCATGTATGCCATCATGACTTCTGTCACCAGCAATCACTGTAGAAATCCCGATTTCACACCAGGCACGTGACTCTTCCCTCACCCACACCTCCAAGCTTCTCAAACCCTTAGATGCTAAACTTGCATCGTAACAGTCTTACAGGTGGAAAAACAGCTCTGGAGAGGTGGTATAACTTGGCTTTAATCCGGTAAATAACAGGCATGAGCTGGGTATTTCCATAGAACCCACACCCCCATACACCTCTATTGTTGAAAATAATCTCAATCTGGGGCTTCAATTCCTCCTTTGATCGTTCAGTTCCCAGACAGAAGTCACACACAACCCTCATATTTATAATAAGCCTTTAGTAAGCAGATATGTACCCTCTATGCTACTAAAATCTATTTTCTATCGATAACCCCGAATTATTATTGTGTTTCTTCTAAGCTGCTCTTAACTCCAGTTGGCCAGACCGCATGGCCATGCTTTCTTGACTCCTAACCCATAGTGTCCTCCTCCTCCTCTCTCTACTGTTTTCCTCTCCTCATGGTCTCCTCTGACCCCAATACCAGAACACCAAGCTCCGCCTATCTCAATTCTGCCCAGTTATGAGCTGTAGGCATCTTTATTCACCAATCAGAAATAATTTGGGGGCAAGGTCACTTGAGGCTACATGTAGACTCATCTCTGAGGAAACCAGGCCTTGGGGACCTACACTTAGCATTGCAATAAAACTGAACCTCAACACACCTCTCCCCCACACCCTGCAATTAAATTGGTGTTAATTCTCTCTCTCTCTCTCTCTCTCTCTCTCTCTCTCTCTCCTTCTCTCTCCCTCTCCCTCTCCCTCTCCCTCTCCCTCCCTCTCTCTCTCTCTCTCTCTCTCTCTCTCTCTCTCTCTCTCCTTCTCTCCCCCTCTCCCTCTCCCTCTCCCTCTCTCTCTCTCTCTCTTGCCCATGAGTACTGATATGAATATACATGTATGCACATGATTGTTCCTGAGGGTACTCATGTGCGCCTGTGCTTATGACTTCACATGTGTGTGTGTGTAGGTTAGGGACAGCCTTGGGTATCTGGGATATCTGGGTGCTGTCTTTGAGACACTGTTGTCTTCTTTCCCTGAGGGTTTCTCATTGGCTCAGAACTTGGCAAGTAAGCTAGGCTGGATGGCCACTGAGCCTCAGTTTCCAGGCAGAGCAGCTGGCCTCGCAACACCATGTTAAGTCTCAAAAGTACTGTCAACAGAGCAGACCGTCATTTCTATGAGACACCCCATTTACGTATCTATATCTCAAAAATAAAGGCTCACACAACTTGGAAGCATGTCCAGCTGCAGTTGTGCTGGTTTCCTCCGACCTTGTCAGGTGCCAGCAAGGGGCTGCTGTGCACACAGCCTGTGGATCCCTGTGGGCGGTCTCTTCTCAGCCTGTTCAGCTTCCTAGAGAGTGAGAAAGAGAGAGAGAAGGCTTGGCTCCCTCAGCCCTCAGCCCTGGCAAACCAGGTGACTGCTGAGTTTCCAGGCACAGACGCTAAGCTCGGACTGGAGGCACATGTTTCTTTTTGTTTCTCTTCATCAAATGTAGAGCAGTCTGCACTGATGTACAAATGTTTCTTTGTATGAGATACAACCTGGGTACTTTATGAAACTTATGTCAATAAATCCCTCAGGCCCTTGTGAAGGAGTCCAGCATTTCCCAACCTGGGGAAGGTATTTAATCTCTCTAAATATCGCTTCCACCTTCTGCAAGATGAGAATGATAACAACATCCCATTGAGTGTGAAGATTGATGAAACACTCTGCTATGACCTCCAGACAAACTTCTGCAACATCTGCCTTGTCACCCTGACTGGATTTAGAACCACCTATAAGATGCAGCTCTGGGCATGCCTGTGAGGATGTTTGTAGGAAGGTTAGCAGAAAGGAAGGGCTGCCCTGCACGAGGCTTGCACTCTCCCATGAGCTGGAGTCTTGAACTAAATCAGCAGGAGGGAAGCAGAAACAGCTGAGCCCAGAGTTCCCTCCTCCATGTTTCTGTTTCCCCAGAAAGTGAGATGCTGGTTAGCAAGAGTTACTTCTGCCACCGTGACAGGCTGTACCCTCAAACCATGAGCCACAGCAAACCTTCTTGCTATAAGCTGCTTTTTGTCACAGCAACAAGAAAGTAATTAGCAGAAAGATGGGAAGAGAGACTTCAGAGACAGGATGAGAAAGGCCCTCCGTGTGGGCACACTAGACAGGACTATGGCTGGTGGGAGGGGTGGTTATGTGCCTGTGGCAGCAGCGATCTGAATACCCACCCCTCCCTCCCTGGACAAACTGGAAATGGCTTCTCTCCAACAGTGTTCAGCAAGGGTGCTGACCTGATGGGTCATGCCTTCTGGCGTCTCACCTCCGGAACAGAAGAGAATGCTTTCCTAACTGCCGGTGGGCACTTCTTAGGGCAGCCACAGAAGGCAGCGCAGGCCCACGCTTGTTCTCAGTGCTGTAAAACTGCCACTTAGTAGGTGCCTCTTGAGGTCAGACTCAAAATGAAGCCTTGGTGACACAGTCCTGCTGTGGTTCCAAGACCTACCCAGTGTCCTTGTGCTGAGAACTCAGCCCCCAAAGCCAGAAGATGAGTCATGGGGACTTCTGTCCTGCTGTCATGAGTTGACAGGATAGTGTTGAGTGGGTTTTGCTGGAGCAGGTTTGGGACAAAGGCAAGACTTCCTTCACCTCCATTCATGGGCACTGACCTTCCTTTCTCCTGAGCAAGAAGGGAATAGGCAGGCTTGGAATTCCTCCTCAGTGCAACACCACACCTCAAATATTCTGTCACCTCAGAGTAAACAGGCAGAGCTGTCTTCAGAAGCAGGAGGCTGTTAGTACTTGCAAGGCTCGGAATGCAAAATGTCTCCCTGCTTGGTCCTTGGCTGATGTGCTGCTCTGGGAGTTGGTGGAAACTTTAGGGGAGGGCTTATTGGGGGGTGTTATGTTTCTGGGGAGCGGTGTCTTGGAAAGTTACAAATGGTCTCTTCCTGTCTACCCATCATGAGGTAGGTAGCTTCAGCTACGTGTTCCACTATCGTGATTGTTCAGCCTCATTGTGAGTCTGTAATCAATGGAGCCATGGACTATGGGCTGACATCCCTGAAAGCATGAGCCGAAATAATTCCCCTCCTTAAATCACTTGTGTGCAGTATTTGTCACAGTGACAGGACATGATGCTATGTCACAGCTGGGGAGACCTGAGTTCAGAGTTCTAACTGAGTCTGCACAGCTGGTGAGCCAGGGGAAGAGCTGAAGCTCAAGTCTCCATGTGTCCCCTCCTCTTCTTCATGTCCCCTCCCCTCCCCTTCCCTGGGCCTCCCACCCTGCTGGGAAAGAACAAGAGCTCATCCCTGCTAGGAAGAGATTCATAGAACTTGGAAAGTGACAAGAAAAGACTGTGTGAACCCAATTTAATTAAGTTAATTCGTTAAGGACTTATTGTAGTGAGGGACATTTAAATTAGTACACTTTGTTTTCTTTAATTTTTAATTTTTTCCACCGAGTTATAGAAGCTCATAATACAAAGGACAAAATGGGTTTAGCTGTGGAAATCAGAACCTCTTCATCTCTTTCTTTCTTCTGAGTAGACAGCCCACATCTGACTCTTCTGCAACAGCTTAAGGAGTGCGCTTCCAGCCGTTGAGCAACGGAAGCCATGACCGTGGGGAGGGGCACACTCTGCTCCTGCAGAGATGCTGAGCTTGGCTCCCAGTGCCCACCGGCCAGCTCTTCTGACCTCCATGGCCTCCTGGGCCCACTGCACACTTCCCTGCCCAGGTGGATTACATCTGTAACAAAGTAAACCTTTCATCCCTTCTGTCATAGCAAAATGGAAAGGGACCACAGTTGGGAACATGGCAGGTGGGAGTGGGGAAAAAAATGCAGCCTGAGGGTCAGAGGCCCTCAAGTAGAGTGGTCTCCAAGTAGATGCAGTGGAAGAAACCCTCACAAGAGCACCGTACCTGGAGAGAGGCTCAGTAAGTGACATCTGGACCAACCTGCTCCTTACCCTGTCTTGGGTAGAACCCATGCCTTCTTTCTACTTAGGTGACAACCTCGCGTTTTCATTTATGTTATTCTTTTTAGCTTTTATGAGACAGGGCATTTCTATGTAGCCCTGGATGTCCTGTTGCTAGCTCTGTAAACCAGGATGACCTGGAACTCACAGAGCGCCTTTGTCTCTGCCTCCCAGTTGGTGGGACATCAGACATGTAGCACATGGTTTTCCTTTCACTTGGGGATGGTGGTGCATACCTGTAACCCCACTGTGCTCTGTCTTCTTTGAGTTTACAGAGTTTGATGGAAACAAATTAATAATTAAAAGAAACAAAGTGCTCCTACACTAACTTTCCTGCAATAGTATGTAACAAACTAACCTAATTAAATCACTCATGACATTTGTGGAGTCTCTTTTAAAGTAAATTAATTCTACTTCCTGTTAAGGAAGAGATACAAGACAGGGACAAGATCATCACAGTTCCAACTGAATTGGAGGCCAGTATGAATTTACAAATCTATGAGATGGGAAGCAGGAAGTACGGCTCAATGAGAGAGCACCTGCTCATTGTATACAAAGTTCCAAACCCAGGACCACACAAACAATCAGACAGTCCCCTCGCTTGAGTTGTATCTAATGTCCCCCAGTTCAAAGAGGCCTGTCTTGGACTTCTGGGATAGCAGAGTGCATCTGGCTTTGTACAGTGGCAAAGAGGATGATGTCTCTGAGCCATATTGTCAGATTCAATTGCTGTCAGGCATCCAGGAGCCCCTGCCAGTGCCAGTAGGTGACTCAGGTGCATCTGGGGTACAGCTAGCAGAGAAGCAGTGTTCTGGCATCAGTCAGTCAGTCGATACATATGTATCATCTCCCTAATCCCAGCACACTGCTGGGCATCACCTCACCTTGTCATCAAACATCTGGGTCTTAAAAGGACTCCTGTGTGGCTCCGGCTAAGAGCACCGGCTGCTGTTTCAGGGGACCCAGGTTTGATTCCCATACCCACTTGGTGGCTCACAACCACCTGTAACTCCAGTTCCAGGGAATCCAGTGCTCCCTTATGGCCTCCACAAACACTGCATTGTAAACGTCATTTTTATTTCCTCAAAGTGATAAGATGATAGCCATCTGTACCCAAGCTGTGCAATACATGTCTTGGGCTAAGCCCAGAGCATTTCCTTCTCTGTTCTAACTATCTCTAGGCATAGACCTGGAAGCTTCTAGCCTCTGTACAATCTAATCTTCCAAACTGACTGGTTCAATCTGCCTTATCTTGGTTTCTGACCAAATTGTTCTGTTTGGCTTTACACTAACTTTGGCAATATGTTCTAATCTTCTGGCTCCTTCTCATTCTCTGGGTTGTTTGGCCTTCACCTGTGTCTAGCTTGTTCTCTCTGAAATCTGTCTCTGTAAAACTGTTCCAGCAAAATTGCCATACACACATATACCACACACACACATACACACACACACACACCACCATACATGCATATACCACTCACCACACCGCACATACCACACAACTACCATCCATCACACACCACTTACCACATCACACACACACATACACCACATACCATACATATACCACATATACAAGACACACACACATACCATATCATACCACACACACAACATATACATATCACACCATGCCACATATACACACCATACATATACCACATACCACATCCATACCACACACCACATACCACACCCACACCACACCTACACATACCACATACCACACACACCACCCACCATACACCATACCACACACACACACACACACACTACGCACATTATACTCTTCTCTCTCTCCCTGAACTGCCCTTAAGTAGCCTCTCTTTCCTGTTCTCATGAGAGTGGGTGCATCCTACCTCTGACCCAGTCTGTCAAATATTTCTTTGATTCATCACTTTGTCTGCCCCTCAATTAGATGCTACTTTCAAACATGGCTGCTTCCTTCTACAAACTAACCTTAGCTTCATTGTTAGAGATGAAAGGTATATACTAAGGGCATGTTTGTATTCCAGCCAGATCATAGCTTTGGCTGTGATCCCTTGCTAGAGTAGCCATGTTTCTGGATTAAAATTCTTCTCTGTCTTCCCCCTTTTCTGTTTAAGCTAAAAAGTACACACAGTGTAACTGTTATAACGGAACCAATTATCAGTCCCACAAATTCAACAGTCTTTTGTCCTCGTGAAGATTGTTGGTGGGATGATCCTTCCTAACTGCAGTCCTGATCATCTATCCTTTAGCAAATGTCCATTTCAGCATCAAGATTTTCCAGTCTGCCAGTCTGATGTCCGATCTGCAGACTCTGAGAGTTCGAGGACCACCTGTCTATCTAAAGTAATCTAAACAGACAGATGTTGCTTGTTTCTCCCTATTTACTTCCTGTTTAACTTTGAAGACATATCCAGGAGGCCAAATAAAGCTTATTTCTGCAATTAAACTAAATTAGCACCTAACATGACTACAAATTATATATAATAGGTGAACATTAACTTGCATTTCTTAATTACCCTAAAGAGTTTACAGTATTAGCTTTCATAAGACTAGAACTTTATATTACATTTTTTATTCAATATATTCTTTATTTACATTTCAAGTGATTTTCCCTTTCCTGGATCCCCTCTCCCTGAAAGTCCCATAAGTTCCCCAATCCACCCCTTCCCACTTCCCTGTCCTGGTATTCCCCAATACTGCTGCACTGAGCTTTTCCAGAACCAGGAGCCATACTTCCTTCTTCTTGGACACCATTTGATATGTGTATTGTGTCTTGGGTAGTCCAAGCTTCTAGGCTAATAACCATTTATCAGTGAGTGCATACCATGAGTGTTCTTTTGAGACTGGGTTACCTCACTTAGGATGATGTTCTCCAGTTCCATCCATTTGTCTAATAATTTCATGAATTCATTATTTCTAATGGCTGAATAGTACTCCATTGTGTATATATAACACATTTTCTGTATCCATTCCTCTGTTGAGGGACATCTGGGTTCTTTCCAGCTTCTAGCTATTATAAATAGGACTGCTATGAACATAGTGGAGCATGTATCCTTATTACATGCTGGAGAATCCTCTGGGTATATGTCCAGGAGTGGTATAGTGGGGTCCTCTGGAAGTATCATTCCCAGTTTTCTGAGGAACCGCTAGACTGACTTCCAGAGTGGTAGTACCAGCTTGCAATCCCACCAGCAGTGGAGGAGTGTTCCTTTTTCTCCACATCCTCTCCAGCACCTGTTTTCTCCTGACTTTTTGATCTTAGCCATTCTGACTAGTATGAGGTGAAATCTCAGGGTTGTTTTGATTTGCATTTCCCTGATGACTAAGGATGTTGAACATTTCTTTGGGTGTTTCTTAGCCATTCGATATTCCTCAGGTGAAAATTCTTTGTTTAGCTCTGTACCCCATTTTTAAGGGGGATATTTGGCTCTCTGGAGTTCTTTAGTTCTTTGTATATCTTGGATATAAGCCCTCTGCCAGTAGTAGTGTTGGTAAAGATCTTTTCCCAATTTGCTGGTTGCCATTTTGTCCTTTTGACAATGTCCTTTGCCTTACAGAAACTTTGTAGTTTTATGAGGTCCCATTTGTCAATTCTTGATCTTAGAGTATAAGCTATTGCTGTTCTGTTGAGGAAATTTTCCCCTGTGCCCATGTTCTCAAGGGTCTTCCCCAGTTTCTTTTCTATTAGTTTGAGTGTGTCTGGTCTTATTTACATTACATTTTTAAGTGAGTTGCATGTATATGATAACTTAAACAAGATTGGATCACATATACAGTATACTGTAGCAAATATAACCTGAAATTTCTATCAATAAATAAAAATCTATGGCAATCTAAAATATTTGAGACTTGTTCTTTTCTAGTCTAAAAGAATACACAATAATCCATCTTTCTTTCCCTACCAAGGAGATATAGTAATCCATCATTTTTGTCCTTACACCTCCTCTTCCTCTTTACCTAACACTAGATAGGAGAGAAAGAAAGATAGAGACGGGAAAAAGAGAGAGAAAGAGATCCTTAAATCTAACCTCTTTTATTTTGTTTCTTCCCTGACCATGATTAATAACGACGCGAAACCAACTCCCCTCAAATAACAATGAATATCCATAACCCATCAAACGACCAAGACACTCCCACTCTTGGGAATGAATGCTTCATGTTCTTAAGAGTGCATCTTGATGCTGGGGTCAAAGGCGCCTTTTGGGGACCCTAGGAAAGTTGGATATGAGCCAAGTCCTGCGTGAGCTGGGTGTTTTATTTGCAGTCCAGGCTCTGTGGGATAGGAAAGGGAAGGGGTTAACTGAAGTCCTGGCTGAAGCTGGCTGCTTTGAAGTTGTCCTGGATACAGCTTTTGAGGAAACAGCAGCTGAGGCAGTCTGTGAGACTGGATCACCGGGGTCGCTTGCTTTGTCTTCATTGATGTCCGGTCCTTTTGTTCTGTAGATACATTTCTGCATTAACATATGTATGGAACATTTCTGCATTAACATACATACAGAACATTTCTGCATTAACATACATACGGAACATTTCTGCATTAACGTATGTACGGAATATACAGTATGCACAAATCAGCTAATAATGAATCTCCCCCTCCGTGTTTAACACGGTGAAGGGCATTTGTTAATTTTTACAAGTCCATTTGGATTGTATAACCAAACTGTAAACCTCCATCCATGTTATAAGAAAGAATGTCATGTAATATAAGTCATGAAGACCAGGTAGCCAGAAAGATTTATCCGCTGTGTCAGAGACATTCATGTCTTACCCAGTCTCTGAGCAGACTGTTTCCATGTAAGGGGATCAGCATACGTGTTAACTGTTCTGTTGCCAGAGAAGCCAGGTTTCTGGATTAAAATTCTTCTCCACTGCATGCAAGTCGTGCATAGACATGCATGCAGGCCAAACAGTCATAACATACTTATTTTAAAAAATGTTTTAAATCGTAGGTAGTGTCTTAGCGTTCTATTGCTCTGAAGAGACACCAGGACCACAGCAACTCTTATAAAGAAAAACGTTTAACTGAGGCTGCTTACATTCAGAGGTTCAGTCCATTATCATTATGGTGGGAAGCATGGCAGCTTGCAGGCAGTGAGACACGGTGCTGGAGAAGGAGCTGAGAGTTCTACATCTTGATCCACAGGCAGCAGAAGGGGACTGTCCTCCACACTGGGTGGAGCTCGAGTATAGGAGACCTCAAAGCCTGTCCCCACAGTGACATACTTCCTCCAACAAGGCCACACCCCCTAATAGTGCCACTCCCTCTGTACCAAGCATCCAAGCACATGAGGCCATGGGGGCCATTCCTGTTCAAGCCACCACAGGGAGTGATATCTCAATAATATCAACAGTGATATTCGTGCTGATGTAACACGTGATCTTGAGCAGACTGTAAGCCTGGTAAATGATGGTTTGTGGACAGCCATCTCAACCTGAACGAAGACAACTTGCCTGTAACAACACAGGCACAGGCAAGAGCACACACACACACACACACACACACACACACACAGAGGAAGGCCAGCCAATCACACGGCATATTCGGCAGAGGCAGGAAGGTCAGCCAATCATTGACAGGTATTCAAACCACTGTCTGTGCACACCGCTCAGTTCGGAGTCAACAAGTCAACAATGTGGCCAGATCTGAAGCTGAGGAGTAGGAGCTGTTCTTGTGACAGAAGGGCCAAGACAAGTAACGTGGCCTACTCAGGGGTTGCACCCGATCGGTCCTAATGAGAGGATGCTGTGACACTGAGAGCGGACAGAAGAGATTCAAGTAACAAATGCTACTTCTCGCTGTTCTGGAGATAGACGCCAGGGAACTGGTGTCTGCCGAAGCCTCCTGGCTCTCTGTGTCTTCACGTGGCAGGGGCTGTGGGCTCCCCCAGCACAAATAAAAATTCTTTGAACGGGATATCTTTTTTCTTGATTTCTTTTCAGATAACTCACCTTCATTTAAAAGGAAAGAGTTCCTGATATTCCAGTGGAATATCAGTCATGGGCTTGCTAGCTAGGACCTTTCTCAGGTGAAGGACATTTCAGAGATTTTCTTAAAATTATTTTTATTTTTATTTTATTATTTTATTTTATTTTTATGCGTTTGGGTGTTTTGGTTGCATGCACATAGTGCTTGAGAAAGCCAGAAGAGGGCTCCTGGGAGTGAAGTTACAGACTATTGTGAGATGGCATTTGGGTGTTGGGAACCAAACCTGGGTCTTCTGCGGGAGGAGGCAGTGTTCTTAATCTCCAAGCCATTAATTTATGTGGGATTTTGCTGAATACTTTTTGTCTCTGCTAAGATTCCCCTGTGTTCTTGGCCCTTCAGGTAACACCGATTTTACCTTCTGAGCTCTTGGTCCTGGGATAAGAACACTTGATCGGAGGGGGGAAAGGTCTTTTTACTGGGAAGGGCTGCCGGATTTCCTTTGCTAGAAGTTAGTTGATGATTTTTGCATCTGGGTCAATCAGCGTTATCATCCTACACTTTTATTTTATGTTTTTATAACATCCTTCCCAGGCTCTGATATCAAAGTACTGTCCCTGATATCAGATATTTTCAGATTCCTTTGCAGGATTTTTAAGACTTTGATCAGATCTGGTAACAAGAGCACTGGTCTGCGGCATTCCCTGTTCTTCCTCCTTGCTTTTTATCAGCCTGTTCAGATTTTCCATTTCTTCGCTCTGTCTTGCCTGGGAACATACTTCTAGGAGTTTAACCATTTCTCCTAGGCTTTCTAATCTGCTGCGGTGTCCCCGGGAGTGATTTTGGGAGCCTGCCGTGTCTTCTGTCTATGCTTGCGTTTCCTCACTTGTGAAATGAGAACTTAGACAAAGCTGGCAGCTTTGCATCTTGCTGTTCCAGGAACCGAGTCTGAACCCCAGAATGTTTAGCACAGGGAACACCGAATCCGCTCGCTCGCAGTGGAAGCCGTTGTTCTAACTAGTGCAGACAGGGCTTTCAGAAATAAATGACCCGGCTTAACTCAGAAGAAAGGCAGAGTCCTTGACCTCAGCATGGGGTGCTGGCCAGCCTTTTACACGGAGCTAGCCCTTAAGGGACTTCTCATTGCCCTGGGAACCAAGTGGTGACACACTTGGAGACAGGTCTGCAAAATGTCAGAATGTTTTATGGACTAGAGATCACCCACAAGACTCAGCAAAAGCTGTGAAAGGCAGAGCGCAGGCTGGATCAGACCGGGTAGGAGCTCAGTGGGCAAGAGGGCTGGGCTGGAGAGGTGGGTAGAGAAGAGAGCTCACCGTGCAAGCATGAGGACCTGAGCTCAGATCCCAGTGACCACATGAAAAGCCTCTAACAGTGCACACACCTGCAACCTCAGTGCAATGGGATTAAAGGCAGGAGGCTCACAGCTGCTAGCCTAGCTCTGTGTTCAGTGACACACACACAAACACACACACAAATAACACAAAACCACACACAACACATGCATACCAGACCCTCACACAC
The DNA here is from genome assembly GCF_947179515.1 of Apodemus sylvaticus. Classification (NCBI taxonomy): domain Eukaryota; kingdom Metazoa; phylum Chordata; class Mammalia; order Rodentia; family Muridae; genus Apodemus; species Apodemus sylvaticus. The sequence goes on from NC_067478.1 coordinate 2,590,764, forward strand.
ACATATCATACATATCACACTCACACACACATGCACAAAAACTGCATGCATATGAAGCACACATACACCATGAATCACATACACATATATGTACACACAACACATGCATACCAGGCACACATACAAAAGGCACAACACATGAATCTTGCACATACATACACACACACTCTTCACACACATGGCACAAATAACACAAAAACATACAACACAAGCATACCAGTCCTCCACACACATATATCACATACACACACATATCACACGTACATACACACATACTATATGCATACCAGGCACACACACACACTCACGCACACATACTCACACACACAAACACTCACACACCATGAATCACACACACATAAATGTAAACACAGCACATACATATCAGGAACACACACATACATGCATACATAATACATGAGTCTTACATGCACACACAAACACACACATACACACACTATGAATGACACAGATACAAACACACACTGGAAAAATAGGGTCTTTGAGAGATGACTCACTGATTAAGGGCACTTGCTGCTCTTGTATAGGACCCTGGTTTGATTCTCAGCCCCCATATCAGGCAGCTTATACCTGCCTGTAACTCCAGTTTCATGGGATGTGATACCTTTTTTCTGGCCTCATGGTATGTAGCACACATGTATAAAAGTAGATGAACATTCGTATGCATAAAATAGTAATATTTAAATCTTTCCTTAAAAGTCAAGTGGTGGCAGTGGATGGTATTTTTTTTGGCAAGAACATAACACATTTGCTGCCACAGGGCTTTGGACATTTGTGTCTGGCTAAATTTCAGAGTTCTTTGCAGCCTCTAGGTGAGTTATCATGATAAATGCTCATGGCCCGACACTTGAGGAGCCGGGTGCACTGCTACTTCAAAAATCAGCTGCTGGGACCCTGCCCACCCCACCCCCCACCTGAGTGTCTCCCGAGGCCTGTGTGGCTCAGTCTCCCATGTGCACAGGCTCACGCAGATGGCTTTGTCTATGTCATTCATTCCAGGGCCTTTAGTCATCTCCGACAGACCTAAGAGAGAATGCCAGTTTGGTCGCATGCGTCACTTTCTCTGTCTTTAAACTGAAAGACACACATGCACACACACACACACACACACACACACACACACCTGCAAATAACCTTCCCAATAAGCACACAATGGCTAACACAGCCTCTGATACCAGAGCAGCTCCTCAGCAGCCCCAGCACACCCCCATGCCATTCAGCCTCTGCCTCTTGGACATGTGCACTTGCCACCAGCCTGCCCTGGGATGTCGCCATACAGCTCCAGGCTCCTCTAGCCCTTCATCGCCTCATTTGCATTCCTAACACAATTGCAAGGCATGATACACAGGGAGGCATGGCTGAAAACTCCCAAGATTTATTCTAGCTCATAGTTCTGGAGATTGGGGGCATTTTTAATACTCCCTTACTGTCACTGAACAATTCAATACACCATTGTCTAGGCAACCGAATTCTCTTCAATTAGATTTTAAAACTAATATGGGAAAGAACTTTCCCCCTTCCTCTCCAGTGATATTAGGTAAGTAAGACCTGATTGAGAGCAAAGCTTGCTGGTGTTTCCTGGAGACAGCTTCAAGATAGATTCTCTCCTGTAGCAGTTCCATGTCCTGCCCTTTGTGGTGTGTGTGTGTGTGTGTGTGTGTGTGTGTGTGTGCCTGTGCTGTGTGTGTTCAGGTGAGTACATGTGTGTGTATGTGTATCTGTGCAGGTGCATGTGTGTATGTGTGTGTGTGTGCCTGTGCTGTGTGTGTGCAGGTGAGTACATGTGTGTGTATGTGTATCTGTGCAGGTGCATGTGTGTGTGTGTGTGTGCCTGTGCTGTGTGTGTGCAGGTGAGTGCATGTGTGTATATGTGTATCTGAGCAGGTGCATGTGTGCCTGTGCATGCATATGCATGTGTGTGCATGTATATGTGCCTCTGTGTGTGCATGTATGTGTGTGTGCATGTATGTGTGTGTGCATGTATGCATGTGCATGTGTATGTATATGCACATGCATGCGTATGGGAAGGCCAGAGGTCAACATCAAGCATCTTCCTCAATTGCTCTCCACTCTGTCTCATACTTTTGAGACAGGGTCTCTCACTGAACTCAAAATTCAGGGTATCCACCAGACAAGTGAATGAGCTGAGGGTCCTGTCTACCCTCACCCTCCTTCTGCACCTCCTCCTGGTTCTGGGGCTATAGGTATGTACCCTGTTCCCAGGTTTTTCCATGAATGTTAGATATCTGAACTCAGTTCCTCATGCTTACGAGGCAGCAAGTTTCTGAGCCATCTCTCAAGCCCCCTGGACACTCCCTGAAACTGCTCAAGGGAAGAGCCACAGGCCACTGGGGGATCAGCCACAGCCACCGTGGGAAGAGCCACAGCCACCGTGGGAAGAGCCACAGCCACCGTGGGAAGAGCCACAGCCACCGTGGGAAGAGCCACAGCCACCGTGGGAAGAGCCGCAGCCACCGTGGGAAGAGCCACAGCCACCGTGGGAAGAGCCGCAGCCACCGTGGGAAGAGCCACAGCCACCGTGGGAAGAGCCACAGCCACCGTGGGAAGAGCCACAGCCACCGTGGGAAGAGCCACAGCCACCGTGGGAAGAGCCACAGCCACCGTGGGAAGAGCCACAGCCACCGTGGGAAGAGCCACAGCCACTGTGGGAAGAGCCACAGGCCACTGTGGGAAGAGCCACAGGCCACTGGGAAGAGCCACAGCCACCGTGGGAAGAGCCACAGGCCACTGGGAAGAGCCACAGCCACCGTGGGAAGAGCCACAGCCACTGTGGGAAGAGCCACAGCCACTGTAGAAAGAATCACAGCCACCGTGGGAAGAGCCACAGCCACCGTGGGAAGAGCCACAGCCACTGTGGGAAGAGCCACAGCCACCGTGGGAAGAGCCACAGCCACCGTGGGAAGAGCCACAGCCACTGTGGGAAGAGCCTACACCCATCATAGAGCAGGTCCAGTGCCACAAAGAGAAGGGCCCACAGCCATAGCGGGGCTGGGTAGAAGTTTTACAGAGGAAAATATTATTTATCTCCAATCCCACCTGGCTCTTAACTGTGAAAGCTCAGAAAGTCTATCTTTGAAGTCCCAGAAGTTCCTGGATGCTCGACTACACTAACCTGCGAGGGAGGGGTCTGCGGCCAAGCCAGAAGGAGGCTGAGTCTCTCAGGGCATCTTGGAGGCTCTGCTCAGCCAGACAGGCTCCTCTTCCTCCTGGAGGCTCCCACAGTGGCAGAGCCAGCCTGAGCCTGGACGCTGGCTCTCCTGTGCAGTGTAAGGTGTGATGGCGTCAGGCTTCCCACGGGCAGGGGCGCGGGCAGCCTCCGCCTCTGCCCCTTCACGGGGTGTTTGCCAGCCCAGGGCTTGTGCTCGAGCCTGTTTCTCTTCCAGCACTGTCGTGAGCAGATGTCAAGGCTTAAATCTCAGGAAATGTTTACTTCCTTTCCACACTCCTGGAGGGCTCATTTAATCCCCCCTGGGTGGGTAGGAAGTTGATTGTGGCTGGACTTGGGGTGGGAAGAGAGAGGACAGAGGCCGGCACAGGTGGTGGTGGTGGTGAGAGCTGGATGGAGATACTGTAATGACAACATCCACTTGTGATTGAGCTCTCCACTCAATGACCGGCCCAACCCTCATTAAAACTTTCCAACAATCCAGTGAGGAAAGCATTTTGTGTCTCCCAGTTGGCTCAGTGGAGACAGTGATCAGTGTGTTTTGTCTAGTTGTCTACTTGGCCGCTTTTTTTGTTGCCGCTGTTCTGTCTGTATAACAGTACTGGACAAGAGCTTCCTCTCGTGGCCGCACAGGTGCTGAGCAGAAGTGACCGCTGAGGGTTCAGCCCTAAGTAAGACACTCACATCATCCCTCGGGGCCCAGGGAACATTCTGGAAGAGGGAACAGAGAGAATGGAAGAACCAGAAGAGTGGGAGATGAGCTATGAATGTCATAGTGATCATGACCTTCCTGGGGTCAGTACCCAGTATTAGCACAAGTGTGAACATGTCCAAGAACTAACGAAATACAAAATAAAACTTGTGTGTGTAAAAGTGAGCACCCAGTGCCTTCGCTCACACTTCTGCTGTTGCTGGAGGGAGGAGAAGCCAGAGACCCAGCGTGCTTCTGTGAGCGTTCCTCAGTCCATTTCCTTGCAGGTTGTGTGGGGGAGATCATTCTAAATGGTACAGTCTCCTGAGTGTGACGCCCACTCTACCACCCTGCCTGCCTCTCACTGGGTCCTGAAGCTCCTCATCTCCACCCACACATCTCTGATCTCCAGCAGTAAGAGAGACAGGGAGGCATTTGCACATTTTATAAAAGCCTTCTGTGGAGATTCTGGGAGCTGGAAAACAAACCCAGAATCTACAGGGATTGCATGGACTACTCATTTGACAGACAGGCTTTTGGTACTCAAGGCAAAGCAGCTGTTTGGTGCGGCTTTTGGTACCTATTTCACCAGCCGGTACCCCTGTACCTACTCTGCAGATGAAGGAACTGAGGAAGCTGCCTGAGGTCACAATAACAAGCCAGAGATGCACAATGTTTTGCTTGGTTTGAGACTCTGTTTCATTTTTAGCCCAGACTGGCCTAAGATTTAAAATTTTACAGGTTAGTCTCAAACTCACAATGATCCTCCTGCCTCAGCCTCCCACGTGCTGGGATTTCAGGTGAGCACTGCTTCACTGGATTTAGATAAAAGACTTAAAAGACTTTCTTATGCACACGCATCGGTTTGTATGTGTGTATGTGAGTACAGGTGCCACTGGGGCCAGAAGAGGGAGTCAGATCCCTGGAGACAGAGCTGTAGGTGACATGAACTGCCTGATGTGGGTGCTGGGAACTGGGCTCAGGTCCTCTGCAACAGCAGCAGGCACTCTTGACCACTGAGCCATTCTTCCTGTCCAAATTGTTTTTGTGTTAGTTGCATACTAACAGGGGCGTCTTCTGCATAGGCTAAGGACATGACCACTCCAAGGTATGGTTAAGGGGAAGGTTTTATTGTAAACCTATGCAAGGAAGGGAACAGCCAGGGGCATCTGTGAGAGTCCAGAGCAGATGGAGAATGCAGTAGACTGAACATGGCCAGAGAACTGGACCTGAAAAGCAGAGAGGGACAGAGAAAGTGTAAGCAAAGGAGACAGAGAGCACAAGAGAGGGGCCCAAGAACAGTAAAGGAGGAGGAGCAGGGGGGGATGAGGAGGAGGAGGAGGAGGAGGAGGAGGAGGAGGAGGAGGAGGAGAAGGAGAAGGAGGAGAAGGAGAAGGAGAAGGAGAAGGAGAAGGAGGAGGAGGAGAAGGAGAAGGAGAAGAAGGAAAAGAAGAAGAAGAAGAAGAAGAAGAAGAAGAAGAAGAAGAAGAAGAAGAAGAAGAAGAAGAAGAAGAAGAAGAAGAAGAAGAAGAAGAAGAAGAAGAAGGAGAAGAAGAAGAAGAAGAAGAAGGTCCAAAATATCAGGCTAATAAGGAAATTGAGCAGTCGGGAGGAGGGGAAGCCCATGAGCTGGAGAAGTGTAAGGAAGGGCAGGCCAGGACCAGCATGGGCATTGACATGTGTGACAGGCGCTTGTGACACTGAGGGAGTCTGCAGGCCAGCATGTGCTTTGGTGTGCTAATAGGCACTGCAGATAAACATTTGTCCTTTCTGCCAGTGGCATGGCTCCCTTTGGTACAGGGAGCCTGTTATGGGAAATATTAAAAAAGTAGAACCAGCATGTTCCCATGAGGTGCCTCTGCCCCGGCGGCCTGGCAGCCATGCATGGGCGGGCAATGGCTGACCTGTTTTTATCTTGTGGAGATTCTGACTCTGAACCACCATCTCTCTACCCAGCTCATTAAGTTCCCACTGGCAAGTCGCTACCACGCCAATCCCATGCTTCAAATCCCCCACAGCCTTTGTAGAGTACCTCAGGCAAACCCACGCTTGGTTGGCCATACCTTTCTCTCTTGAACCCAGAGGAGCCTCCAAGTGAAGGAAATTGCAACACAAACTTAGTTCAGAAACAATGGTAACTCAGTCCCTGGGTGCAACAACTAAAACCTACTCTTGGAGGCCTTATGAAAATCTGATCCCTCCAGTGACAAATCCTTGTGGATCCGCCATGATGCTAGGAAACTCTGGCGGTTACATCTTACCCCTCTGCTGTCCTGGTTCCAAAGAGAATGAACTCTCTCTTGCCTCCTCTCCCCTTTCTTCCAACCCAGCAGTCCCGCCTACTCACCCAAATTCATTAGGGGATCGGTACACAAGAACATCACCAGGCCCATCCACAATGGGAACCAACTTCACAAATCTCTGAGGAATGCTGACTTTTGTCTGCCAGAATTTGGTGAAGTGGGATTTCCTTTGGACCTGACATCTCCTAGCTCCTCCACTGGGGGCGGGGGGCATGGTGATTACCTCTCCCACTCCCTTGGGAATGTTGAAGGAATGCTGTGGAGGTAGGTGCCTGTAGCTGCCTGGCTGCCTGTTCACGATTGCCACCACCACATTCTGTCCAGAGGGCAGCATCCCACAACACCCCTTCCCAGCCCGAGGCTGTTCTGGAATGTTCCCTGAGTCTTGGAGAGTGACTCCCTCTTACTTGCCTGGCAACCATGAGCCAGTGAAGGAGCCTCTGAGTACCTCTGTCTCGATGTGGTTTCAGTTCAAACAGACATAAGTCGCAGGATGAGCGGTGGATGCACAGCTCTCAAGAAACGGCACTTGTTTGAATAGCAGTAATGAGAATTATCATTACAATAATGATAGCTATTATTATCCATTAACACATTTATAAACCCCAGGAAAGCCCTAAGGGTAATGTCAGAACTTCCTCTCCCGGGTGATTTTCCGTAAAGATGATGGTAGGCTAGTGTCTCATCTCATTATACGCAGCCACGAAGCCACAAAGCCCAACGTTTTCTCTCTTTGTGAGTTCTGTCTGTGAATCTGGGGAGGAACACCAGTGACCCATTCAGACCTACCGCAGCAGGAATTCCAACGCTTGACTTGCTCAGCCTGAGTCCTGCCTGATGCTCTAGCCTCTGGCCTTTAAGTAAGCCCTTTGTGTCTTGAAAAGAGTGAGCAAGTCTCACCCACACAGTCACAGGTTGGCTTAGGTCATCCCAACACAGAGAAAGCTAACTTCCCACACAATAGATGGAAGGCAGGAACCCAGGGCCTGGGGGATCCAGGACAGCTGATGACAAACATCTAGAACCTGACCTACTTCCTGACTTCCGAGGGATACCTGCACCAGCTCCCAGGATTTAGGCTTGATGTCCTAATTCTAGCCCAGACTCAATCAGAGGTGTCAGATCTGGCTTCTGCCAATGGCACCAGGGACTCCTCACCTTCCCTTCCCCATGTATTGTGGATCCTGTGTGGCCAGGTGACACCAGCTGTGACTGGTCGATTCCTGAAGAAAACTCTATTTCCACTTAAACTCACTGAATAGACACAAGGAGCAAGCCATGCTGGGAGGCCAAGCTCCACCTCTCAGCAGCCTTCTCCATATTGAGTAGGAGTTGGTGGACTTGCCATCCAACTCCTTCACCCTCTAGGGCTACACAATCCAACGGGTGTCTCTGGACAGCCTTCTAGGACGTCAGCTGGAGTGAGCTCCCTCTGCTCTGCCCACCTGCTCCAGTTCCACCCCGTGTGCGTTTCTTAGACCGCCATCTTTTGGTACCCATGCTTATCTCAGCCTCTGCTCTGTGGAGGCGGAGCCCAAGGTGGTCTCCATTGTCCCCGTGACTCGGAGTTCCTTCGTGTCAGCCACAGGTCACAGCCATCACCTCCTGCCAGATCTGAGGTGGGTGCTTTATCACTGTTGGTTTGTAAATGAGAAAGTGGAGGCCATGGAGCCACCAAGTGACAGAGCCAGGATCTTTGGGGTTTCATACATCCTGCACAGCCTGTTGTATGACCTACCCCTGATACCTTCTGCCCTGGGTCTTGGCCCTGCTAGATCAAGCCTTGCTACCAGCACAGAACGGAGCAGTTTTGCAGGCAGCGTGACCACCTTGAAAGATGAGAATAAATCTGTATTCTGTTCACCTCGAACAGCACACAACAGGCTGAGGAAATTATTTTACCCAAGTCTAGCTTGGTGAGTCAGTCAGCCCAAGCCCTGAGCCTTCTGGGGCTACCTATAAAAGCACGGGTAACCCACAGGCAAATACACAGCATAAACTCCCTCCCCAGCACGGTTCATGGAAGCTGTGTCCTAGACCTCCCATGACTGCTGCTGCTGCTGCCGCCGCCTGTGTGACTTTGGTGAGAGGCCTGGAGAGTCTCCTAGGTTTTTATAGTTTCCTCATTGGGTTTGCCTCCTTCCTGGGACTTAAGTTTTATTTACTTCCTGAGTTTTCTGGTCTCCCCTCCTCCCTTCAGAAAAGAGTGCTTTAGTTGGAGCTATATAACACTATATGTAAAAGGCAATTATCACTCTAAGGCAGGATGCTGTAACTCTGGGACTGATTATACCGAGACAGCCAGCTCAGCCCACAGAGGCCAGCAGCACCAGTATTTTAAGACTCCTCCTGGGCAGGGACCAGCAGTCTGTGTGAATGTGGAGGTTGGCACACGGATGGTGCGCTGTCCGTACCACCAGGCTGTGTAGGAAGGTAAAATGCAGATATTCAGTTTACAGGCTGTCCTGCTGGCTAGCCACGAACCCCCAAACTGTTGGCTCCCGATAAAGACGAGAGAACTCACAAGCTGAAGGTTTGACTTGGATTCCCTCCCCTCCCCTCTGGTGACCTCGTGGGTTTGGCTTCCTGTGTTCCCGTGTTCCTGTGTGCTGGCATTCAGCATCATGGGTTGTGTGTACTGAATCCACACACGGGGCTGACACGGTCCTGTCACTTACACAGAAAGACTGACAGATGTTTCACTTGAGGTATTTTCTAATGATTGTTAATCCACAGTTGAGTCCAGACCCAACTTCATTCTTGGATGGACTAAAACAGTGGTCACGGCCCATCTGAGGTCGAAGGAAACAGAAGACCAGTTACAAGTGTTCCTATTATACAGTCTTCTTTCAGATTCTATGAGAGATGGCTATTAATCTGTCCATTGGATAGCTAGCAACCCTTTGAAAATCAGTTTAGTTCTAGATCTCAAGTTGGGTGCCATGGCCACAGAGTAGACCATACAGGAACCTGTATCCTCAAGGTCAAGAAATGTCACTGGAAAGTAGCAAACACTGGTGGTGTGACCAACAAAACAAAATAAAACAAAACAAAACAAAAGCAAGCTCTCTGCCTTCCCTGAGCAAGAACTGGCCTTGCAGGCATAAAGTTGGCCTTGTTGAGTTCCTATAATGTGAGAGGGAACCACCCCAACACTAGAGGAAAAACCAAACAGTATCCAACCTTGGGACAGCTACTGCAGTACTGCAAGGTGCGGTGCAGAGCCCTGGGGAGAACCTTCAGTGGCTCTGGCTAGTCCCCTGTCTCTGCCTGTCCCCCCCCACCCTCCCCCACACCCCATTGTGATTGACAGAAGCAGAGCACCTCTGATTGGGTCACTCCCCAGCCTCACACTGTGGGACCTCTTGGGTGGTTTTACACATTACTTCTCAGAGCCCATCACCTGTTAGTATGGGGAACAAGGGTTTCAAAAGTCCAGGGAGCCATCCTCCACTTAGCTCTGTATCCAGAGCCAGCCCCCGAAGCCGCACTGAGAACCTGGGATTCCTGGGAGGACACACAAGCTACTACATCTCAGCATCTCACCTGGGGCTGTGCTTTTGGCTGCTCCATGGATCAAAGTTAAAACTTTTTATTCCGACTGGTGATTTTCCTCTTGGCCAGAGCTGAGGCTTCTGTTTCTATAAGCAGAGGCCTGGTTGCTAAGAGACGGCTTCACTCTGCATCCTGGAGGCAGCAGAGGCAACAAGGAGCCAAAGAGGCTTGAAGCCTCCACTAGAAGAGTAAAGTGTGAAATCAAGGGAAAGCGAGACCCTACATTAATTGGAGAGTTGCATAACAGCCAGACACATAATGTCTTCCTGCCACTCTGCCAAGGCCAATAGGATATATTTGAAAGCAGTTATTAAAATAGGGGAGGAAGGGGCGGAGCTGGGAGTCAAGCAGACAGATATAGCTGGCCCTTTTGATCTGGAGAGGAAACTTCTAATTACGCAGCTCTTCTGGGCTTCATCCATCAGAGTTGCACCTTCATTAGCTTCTGGTCGTTAGCCGAACTTATTAAAACAATTAGATCTGCAGAGAACTGCAGCCACCAGCATCTCTGACAGCTCCAGGAATTTAAACTTTTCATTAAAACAGAACAGAGACTTTGCAAATCAGTAAGAAATGGATGAACAGGCGAGGAGTCAGAGACTAGTCACAAAGGGACCAGCAAAAGGGGAAGGAAAAAAACCTGGGAGGATTCTCTAAAACCATAAGGAAGATGTTTCTCATGTGTTAAATAGGAAGCATTTAAAAAGAATATACAGGACAGCAAGTAAATGCATGTCAAATCTGATGCTTTTGGTACACTTATTGGAGGATGGAAGATCTTTCTAGAAAGAAATTTGCTCCAACCTGAAAAGTCTTAAACACACCCACACCTTTTGGCTGAATTATTGTACCACTTTCATTTACAAAGAGGTCCTCTAAATTATGGACCAAGGAAGAGAAATTTGAAGGAAAACCCCTCATTATAGGATATTATCTAAACAAAAGAAAATTCTTTCTTTATTTATGTATTTATACATTTATTTACTTATTTATTTATGTAGTGTGTGCATGTATGTGTGTGGCATGTGTGTGTACACCTGTGCATTTTTGTGCATGTGCATGTGTGTACTTGTATGTGTGGAGGTCAGAGGTCAGTGTCTACTCTTCTACTCTCTCTCTCCACCTTATCTTCTGAGGCAGGATCTCTAGCTGAGCCCAGAGCTCACCGACTGCCTAGACTGGCTGGCCAGTGAGCCCCAGGGGATTACCTGTCTCTGTACCCAGGGCTAGAGCTACAGAGCTACAGATATGTGCGACCATGTGCGGCTTTTACGTTAGTACGTGGGATCTGAACTCAGGTCGTCACGGCTGTACTGCAAGTTTCCCTCCAACGGAGCCACGGCCTCAGCCCCCTGGAATCATTTACTACATGTAAGGAAAGCAGCAGGCTAGAAAGCTGCAGACTGTTGTGGGTCTTCTCTGTGAAAATGCGAGATGCATAATAAACACTGTAGGGAACTCACAGGCTGGAGACACCCAAACGTTCTCAGCTTGTGGCCTGTTCATTTTCCTGGTGATCCTCAGAGGGAGCCTGTATCCCACCCTCCTTCCCCCGACACAGAACATAGACCTGATGTTTCCTTAACTAGTTAATAGCAGGGTCATGGAGTGTCCTACAGATGCTGCTCCAGTCCCTCTCATTACTGCAGCCACAAATCAAAACACAACAGGACCTGAAATAAGGTTCTGGAAATCGGTGTTCCAGTGTTCTACTGGAATACGGGTTCTGCCCTTTGTAGAAAGTGGCCTTATGCAAAATCTTTACCTTTTTTGTTCCTCTGCACCCCCACATTGTGAGCGGAAATGTGCCTAGCTCTTGGGATTCTTGTGAAACGTTCCTGTGTTCTGTGCCTTTGAGGGGCTCAGTTCCTCTCAGGGGACTGTAGATATCTCAGGGTTGCTTGTTTGATTGATTTTATAAATGTTACACACCAGACAAGCAATGCCTTTTGTAAAAATATTTTTATTTTGAAATCAGAGCTCACCCTGCCCTGAGCACTGAACATGGCTGAGCAGAGTACCATTCTAGAAAGCTGTGGATCATGTCCTGAGAAGGGCTTGTTCGGGCCAGAGAGGGCACTGACAGCTCAAATACACCATGCCGTCCTATTTCAGCTTAATGAACCAATGAGGTTACTGGACTCATTTAGAGGAGAGGAGAGGAGGGGACGGGAGGGGAGGGGAGGGGAGGGGAGGAGAGGAGAGAGACAGAGAGACAGAGAGAGAGACCAAGAGAGACAAAGACAGAGACAGAGAGAGACACAGACAGAGACACAGAGAGGGAGAGAACCTGCACACTGAAAAGCCCTGCCTCTCCCAGGGAGACAACTTACAAACCCCTCATTATTAGCATCTCACCCTTAGCCTCCACCCTCTATGCTCTACCCCACCAAGCACCCTGAAGCTGAAGCAGGAGGAGGAAACAGCCGCACTCCCTGGAGAGTGTCTGGTGACCTGCTCCGCTCCACCCCACCCCCACAAGTAGCGGCCACTTGACTGTTTACTTTCTTGCTGTCACTACAGCCCAGTGGTCTCTGAGACACCACAGATGGCCACAGTCCGTGGAGATAGCTAGATAGTATCCTCCCTTCCATCCCTAGCCCCTACATTCTTTCTTGTCCCTTTTCTCTGAGCTTTGGAGGGGGTGTGGAACACAGGGGCTCAGGGATGCTGTGCAGCAGCTGCTGTCACTGATCCAGGTGTGAGTCTCTGCAGCATCCTCCTACTTCAAAACACTTTCCTGGACTGAGGCAATGGAAGCGGTAATGTGAGATTATAAACATAAATGCTGAGGAGGGAGCGTTCTAGGCACAGCATGGCCATTTAATAAGATGTCATCAGTAGCTTCTCCTTGAAGCCCGTGATCTCTGAGCCACAAAGTTCTGCCCTGGCCTGCAGTTCCAAGCAGGGGTTCCCGCCTCTGGAGCCTCGAATCCAACTGGAGAGTAGTTGGTTGTACTCACACACTTCCGCCGTTAGTGCTCCAGTGATCACACCTGGCTTGGCATGCTGATTGTGGGTAAGAAGGGGCAGCAGCTGAGCAGGAGTCAGCCTTCCCTAGTTTCCCTACCTTTGCTGCTTTCAGCCTGAAGAAACGTTTCAAAAGCCATCGTTGTCAGCTGTATTCCTGGATGTTCGCTGCTCTGGTCTCTGCTTTCAGATTTTAAAAACAGTAGTTCTGGGCTGGGGCTGTAGCTTAGTGGCTCAACACCCAGTGATATAAAAAAAATATTGCTAGCCATGGTGGCACATTTCTTTAATCCCAGCATTCATGAGGCAGAGGCAGGTGGATCTCTGTGAGTTCAAGGTCAGCCTGGTCTACATAGTGAGTTCCAGGCCAGCCAGGGCAGAGAGTTACACAGTACAATTCTCTCTCTCTCTCTCTCTCTCTCTCTCTCTCTCTCTCTCTCACACACACATACACACACACACACACACTATATATATACATATATATATACACACACACACATGCTCATTACATATACATGTACACATTACATATACATACACATATAAACATACATATTACATATACATCATATACATATACACATATACACACGTTACATGTACATATACATGCACATATTCATATTATATGTACATATACATACATATTACATATACATCATATATATACACATATACACACATTACATGTACATATACATGCACATATTCATATTATATGTACATATACATACATATTACATGTACATATTACATACACAAATACACATATGCATATATATCCATGGATGTTCAATTCTCTTTTATAGACTTGTACGTGTCTACATAGAACCTTCCAAGCTCTCTTTTACGTGTCACCACCTCTGAGACTGTTTTTTGTCTACTGTGATGTAAATGATAGGTAAGTAATCATTAAACTGTATACTACTTAGGAAATGATGACAAGGGGAAAGGAATACATTTTTTTTGTAACATGTATGTTACTTTTCACATCTTTATGGGAAAAAGACAAAGTAACTTAACGAAGGAAGCATGTGTTTATTTTGGCTAACAGTTTCAGGGTTAGTCCAGTCTGTTTTGGAGGACTAAGGATGGCAGGAGCATGAGGCTGCATCTGGTCACACTCTAGTGCGGTCAGGAAGCAGAGTGAGATGGTTCCTGGTGCTCAACCTGCGTTCCCCAACCCACGGATGGTCCCACCACCACCCACACTCGGGGTGGCTCCTCTCACCTCAACTATCCTAACCTAGATGATCCCTCACAGGCACCAGGTCCTAGAGTCCATCAAACTGATGATCAAGATTAACGACCACATGCAGACTCACATACACATGTGTGTGTGTGTGTGTTCAGTAGGATATTATTTTCAAAATACTTTCAATCCGTGTTTTGTTGGCTCCCAGAAATACAGACCATTGATTGTATTCAGAGTTTAAATATCTGTCTGCATGTATGTTTTAAAGAGTTGGAAGGAAGAACACAGATGCATGAGAACAGTGTGTGGGAACAGACTGGAGATGTGTCTACAGCATATAGATGATGAAGAAGAGGAGGCAGAGGACGAGGGGGGGGGGACAAGGGGTAGGAAATCAGTTTACAAGCACCTGACTTTCAATGGTCATCTAGACTATTTACTGTTTTACACTGAGAGTACATTTGTATGTGGCTTTAAAATGACAACACTTTAAGGTGGTGTACTGATTGGTTTTGTTTGTCAACTTGACACAAGCTGGAGTCATCACAGAGAAAGGAGTCTCCCTTAAGAAAATGCTTCCATGAGATCTAGCTGTAAGGCATTTTCTCATTTAGTGATCAGGGGGGAGGACCCATTGTAGGTGGTGCCATCCCTGGGCTCATAGTCCTGGGTTCTATAAGAAAGCAAGCTGAGCAAGCCAGGGGAAGCAAGCCTGTAAGTAACGTCCCTTCATTGCCTCTGCATCTGCTCCTGCTTCCTGACCTGCTTGAGTTCCAGTCCTGACTTCCTTTAATCAGCAATGTGGAAGTGTAAGCTCAATAAACCCTTTCCTCCCCAACTTGCTTCTTGGTCATGATGTTTGTGCAGGAATAGAAACCCTGACTAAGACTGGTGGTGAGGGTCACAAGCTAAGCTCAGGCAAGGGGCTTTAAATGAGACAAAAATAAAGATTTTTCAGAGGGGGCCGTGTGATGGACATGGGATCGGTCGAGGTGCTGTGGTAGATCAGGAGAGAGGCTCTGCCTCCTGGAGAAACGGATGAACAAAGAGTGTGAGCCAAAGCTGGTTTAAGCTAGATTTGATTCCTTTCATTTCCAACTCCACTGGTCAAACAAGTATCTGCCAAGGGTCTGTGACCGTCCCCAGTGCCGAGCCCCACAGACAAGAATGAGGTCACCCAGAGGCTGCTGGGAGATAGCTAAGGCAGGACCAGCCTGATGCCCTTTTTCTGAAAACGATGAGTTGGAGGAAGTCGGGCAGGGTGCGAGCATCCTCACCCAGCTCTGATCTGCTGCTGGGCCCAGGCTTGGGGGCTGAGATGATATCATAATCTGCTAATTAAGTCAACTGTCTGAAAAGAGGGTTTTTTTTTCCTGATGTAGTCATCAGAAAGCACATAATGAGCACAAAACAAAGGAGCTTTATTTTTTTCCATTCACGCCTTAATCATCGTTTCAAGCACCACGCCTGCTTGGTATAATTACTGGCTCTTGCTGCTGAGGCTGCTTTCCAGGCCACTCGGAAGCCACTTTCCTGCTCAGCCAGAAAGCTGGCCCAGCTCTGTGAGAGGCTTTCTGAATGAGGAACACCTCTCTCGCAGCCTAGGTTTACCTGGATGGCTTTGATCACTTGACCATGGGCAGGTGTGAATACACCAACTTCACCCCCACTAGCCCCCACTTTCCAGCTCCAGTGGCCCGGTGCAGCCTCTGGCTTAGCTGAGTGCCTTTCTCCACTGCCTCCCCTTACCCAAGTATCTTCCTCTTAGAGCCCCATGTTCCTTCCAAGTAAACTTCTTGGGTTCAAATCCTCTCAAACTCATACCACCTGTGTAACTGCTCTTTACCCTTTAAGACAACCTACAGTCCTTAGTCCTTGCTCAGTACTCAGCCTTTGGGGCCTGGTTGTTGGTTGCTCTACTGGGTTCTATGTTCTTTGAGACTTTTGGAGTCTCAGTATGTAGAAAAGAAGGGAATCAGAGGTCTTTTTACCGTGTATCAACTATAACATGTTCTGATTTAATCTGTGGCTTTATTTCTAAAAAGGGTTCTGCTACCATGCTGCTGGGAATGAGTGGGCCCTGAATTGCCCCCAAGTGGGATTCTAGTTTCAGTGAACTGTGTTCCTTGGAATCCTCATGGAAGATGTTTACTGGCCTTGTCCTTTGGCCTCAACTGGCAAGCAAAAGCTGCTTCCATATCCTGCTGCCTGAGGGAGGAATTCATTACTTTATTTATGACCTCTAAGGTCTACATTTTGTCTGTTTCCTGTCTTATTCCTAGTCAACTGTGGTGTCTGTCATTCACACCATTTTACCTTGCCTATGCTCATGGGGCCAGAAAACCAGGGCCCCTGACACTGTAAACCAGGACAAAGCTTCTCCCCTTTGAGTCACTCTCCCATCCAGTATTTTGTCACAACAACAAAGACCTAACTATAGGATGTTGATGGGCATGAGGGTGTTGACAGACATGAGGATGTGGATGGACATGATGATGTTGATGGACATGAGGGCATTGACAAACATGAGGGTGTTGAGGGATATGAGGGTGTTGACAGACATGAGGGTGTTGATGGACATGAGGATGTGGATGGACATGATGA
Organism: Apodemus sylvaticus; assembly: GCF_947179515.1. Lineage (NCBI taxonomy): Eukaryota > Metazoa > Chordata > Mammalia > Rodentia > Muridae > Apodemus > Apodemus sylvaticus. The sequence goes on from NC_067478.1 coordinate 2,607,293, forward strand.
TGTTGATGGACATGAGGGCATTGACAAACATGAGGGTGTTGAGGGATATGAGGGTGTTGACAGACATGAGGGTGTTGATGGACATGAGGGTGTTGATGGACATGAGGGTGTTGATGGACATGAGGGTGTTGATGGACATGGGGGTGTTGACGGACATGAGAGTGTTGACAGACATGAGGGTGTTGACAGACATGAGGGTGTTGACGGACATGAGGGTGTTGACAGACATGGGGGTGTTGACGGACATGAGGGTGTTGACAGACATGGGGGTGTTGACGGACATGAGGGTGTTGACAGACATGGGGGTGTTGATGGACATGAGGGTGTTGATGGACATGGGGGTATTGACGGACATGAGGGTGTTGATGGACATGAGGGTGTTGACGGACATGAGGGTGTTGACAGACATGAGGGTGTTGACGGACATGAGGGTGTTGACAGACATAGGGGTATTGATGGACATGAGGGTGGACATGAGGGTGTTGATGGACATGGGGGTATTGACAGACATGAGTGTATTGATGGACATGAAGGCAGATGGGCCTCAGGTCTCTCTGAGGTCATGGAGCATTGCTTTCCCCAACATGGTTTTATTTTTTGCTAAGAAACCAAGTGGAGTGAAAACCCAAGGCAGAGTTTCCATCCCAGCCTCACCCTTGTCCGGAAGCCCTGAGATAAGCCTGCTTCTTATCACACCTTTTTAAAACCCTGTCTCCCAAGCCAGAGGTGGCAGCTGTTCACAGATAGTAGTTGATCTTAGCAATGATTTGCTTAGGAAGAACCAAAGTCCCCACAATTTGCTGTTTGCCAGGCTTCAGTCACAGTCCGAGAGTCTGGAGACTCGACATAGGCTGCATTTACCCAGAGGCTGATGGGAGTCTACCAGGGGATATTTCTTCTCTGAGAATGGGCTTTTATTTTTGACACTACTCTGGACTATTTATTACAATTCCTATGCAATCTGTACCCCGATAAATGTCAGAATTAGAAAGGAATCAAATTATCTCATCACAGCAACTAAAAATAATGCACTCCTGAGGTTCTGAGGATGGGGGAGCACCACTCAGGAAAGGGAGGGGCCTCATCTCCAGGTCTCTGTCCACTGACAGCTCTGGGTTCCATGCTGGGTCATTTGCATTTCAAGATGTAAAGTAAGCATCTGGGAAATTAATCTCCAGTGATAAAGTTGTTGTTCAAGTCTGAGGACCCAAGTCATATCTTCAGAAGCCATGTTAAAAAGTTGGATTTGGTATTGTGTACACTTCTAATTCCAGCGCTGGGGAGTTGGAGACAGGTAGACCCCTGGGGCTTTCTGGCCAGCCAGTCTTTTCAAATTGGTGAGCTCCTGGTTAGTGACAACACCCTGTCTCAAAAACCAAGGTGTATGGCATTAGAGGTTGATCTCTAGCCTCTCTGTACATATATACAAGCACCTACACTCATGCAGACACAGGTACACATGCATACACAGAGACTTGCATGCATGCACACATGCATGCACACATGTATGCACACACACAGATTTATATGCCTGCATGCATACACATAAACATGTACATACAGAGTCTTGCATGCATACACACACACAGGAACTTGCATGCATATACACACACATGGGCTTGCATGCACACACATACTTACAGTCTCACATGCATGGCCACACACAATGGGAAAGGCTTGCATGCATGCACACACAAAAGCTTGCATGCATGCACACAGAGACTTGCATGCACACACACATGGTCTTGCATGCACACACACAGGCTTGCATGCACACTCATACACACAGTCTCACATGCATGCCCACACACAGAGGGAGAGGCTTGCATGCACACACACACACACACAGGCTTGCATGCGCACACACACTCACACAAAGGCTTGCATGCACACACACACAGAGGCTTTCATGTACATACACACACAAGCACACACAGAGGTTTGTATGAATACAGACAAGCACACACACACAAAGGCTTGCATGCACACACACACAGAGGCTTGCATGCACACACAGGCACACACAAAGACTTGCATCTGTACATGCACTCACACAGAGCATACATTGAACATGTCTTTCTTTAAAGTCATTTCTCTGCAAGGCCATAAAACATGTTTACCAATCTAAGGTGATTCTGCCTCTTCTCATTTGAGTCTTTCTTATATAAACAGTCAATTAATAACACATTTTTCTTTGGTCTTGATGATCGCTCCCAAGGAGATTTGCTGCCCTCCTTTTTTCTGTCCCTCCCATCAGTGCTGGAGGAAGCACACACTTTACGCTTTTATGATATGGCAATGAGGAAGGGTTGGGCCCAGGCAGCTTCTCAGAGGGGCTCCCAGCCCCTCCCTGCTGATTTCCCAGCACCTAGACTGTTGACTGAGCTATGACCGCCGCTGCCTGCTGTGTGTGCTGCCGCTGCCTGCTGCGAGTGCAGGGGCTGCTGTGGTGTTCCTGATGTGGACTGGGTCCTTGCCGCCGCTGTCCCTGGTCAGAAGGCCTCTGGATTGGAGGTGCTATGGTTTTTACCTGAAATGCACCCTGTCCGGTGGGGAGAATGACTTATGAGAGACATTTAGTTTCAAATGAATGACTTTATTAAGAACAAGAAGCAGACAGACAACACCATCAAACTGGGCAGAAAGAGCTGGGAAAGCTGACATTTGGAGCTGGGGACATGGCTCAAGTGGTAAAGTGTTTGCTCTGCATGCAAGAGGACCTGTGTAATGGGCTGTCTTTTTTTCCTGGCCCTAAGTTACCCAGAGTAACAACTCAGGTTCAAAATATATTTACAAATAGCTAGGCCATATAGCTAGGGTCTTTTCCTGACTACCTAATAATTTAAAATAACCAATTTATACTAATCTACACTCTGCCACGTGGCTGGTGACCTCTGCTCAGATGCCATGTGTCACATCTTCCTAAACAACTCTTCCCATGACTCTCTCTATCCCAGAATCCTTTTTGTCTCCCCAATATCCCACCTTCTATTGTACCATTTCCTATAATCCATATTTTATTTTTAATTGGTGATGCTTCCATATAATACATAAGATATTCTCTCTACAATTCTCCCTTTTAGTCCAATAAAAATCTCTTTTTCTTACAATAACAAACTATATACAATAATAACAATTATGAAAACTATTAGGCAAGATTTATGTTCACAATGTCCAGTCTATAAGTATTTGAAACTTAGGAGAAAGTTTCCCTATCTTAAAGAGTCCAGAGTTCTGTACCTAAATACATTTCTATCCTAACTTGCATTACTAACCTAGACATCTTTTTAGACCTAAAATATTTTCTTAAATCCTAAACAACTTAAGCTTAATTGTGAGGCTATAACTATCTAATCTTCAACAACATCAGAGACTTGAGAAGGAATAAATATTACCTGAGTATGTAGGACTTGGCCACAATCAGCTTCCAAAACTGCAGAAATGACAGACATAATTGGCTGCCTGAGCAATCCCCCAGAATTCCTCTAAGTTGTAGAAGCATCACCTTCAACTTTCTGGCCCAGACAGACCTTTTGTGAAGCAGGAATTATGAAGGCCTGCTTATCTTGTCTTGGCAAAGCTCAGCAGTCTACTTCCCTGTGACTAAGTTTGTCTGGTTTGGACAGCATTCTCTCTGCAGTGGAAGCAAGGGAAGCAACTTGCCACATTTAAAGCAAACTCTACAAGGAGATTCTTTGATGCTCATCAACTTCTTTGAAGTGGACTGAGGGAATTGCCAGAAGCAGACCTGTCTCATTATCAAAAATGATCTTTTAATTAAAAAGAAAAAAAACTTTAAGTGCCATATTCTACAGATCACCAAGGTTTCTGAAGATTATACTATCTCTCTATAGTATAACAGAATTGTCAAGCATTGTTTGTTCTTAGCTATTTACTATCTGAATAATCTTCAAAACATCTTACTGCAGTTAACTAGACTAGTATCTGACATGACCATGAGTTTGACTATTAACTTGCATTTCTTATTTATCCTTAACAGTTTGTAATAGCATCTTTTAAAAGGAATAGAACTTTACATTACATGTTAAAGAATTATATAAGTACAATATCTCAAATAAAAGTTGAAAACATATGTATATAATATGTTATAGTGAAATATAACTTAAATTTTGTATCAATGTACAAAAATCTATACCGATGTAATAAAATATAACCTTAATATCTATCTATATACAAAGACCTATACCAATGTAGAAATTTTGGCTTATTAATGCTTTCTAATTTAAAAGTAGATTCAATAACCTACCATTTTATCCCTATTATTCCTATATAATTTCTATATCCCTCTTTTTTTCTTTTTAACCCTTCTTCCCCTACATGAGAAAGAAAGACAGAAAGAAAGAGGAAGAGAAAGACAGAAAAAAAGAGGAAGAGAAAGAAAAATAAAGATCTTTGAGTCTAACCTCCTATACCTAGTGTCCTCCCTGATCAATACCATTTAATAACGTGCAACCAACCCCCTTTTAATGACAAGCATCCATCACCCAAAGAACAACTAAAATCTCCCTGTGGTGGTTTGAATACATTTGGCCCAGGGAGTGGCACTGTTAGGAGGTGTAGCCTTGTTCAAGTAGGTGTGGCCATGTTGGAGGAAGTGTGTTACTGTCTGGGTGGGCTTTGAGGTCCTATGCTCAGGCTCCACCCAGTGCAGAAGAAAGCCTCATCCTAGCTGCCTAAAGAGATAGTCTTCTGTTTGCCTTTGGATCAAGATGTAGAACTCTTGGTTCCTTCTCTAGTGCCATGCCTGCGCATGCTGCTATGCTTCCTACCATGATGATAATGGACAGAACCTCTGAAACTGTAAGCCAGCCCAAATAATATTGTCCCTTATAAGAGTTGCCTTGGTCATGGTGTCTCTGGGCAGCAATAAAACCCAAACTAAGACACCTCCCACCCTACCTTTTGGGATTGGGGCACCGCTCTCCTAAATAGATTCCTGCTGGTTTTGGATGTAGTACTCCTCTTTAGTGGCCTAGGAAAATTGGGAAATTGTGAAGTCTTATGAAAGCCAGCTGTGAAAAATACAAGCTTAAATTAAGTCCTGAATGGAACAGTTTGAAAGGCCGGAGCAATGAACTAGCTACTTCGCAGTTTTCCTGGAAGCCAGTTTTGATGAAACAGCATCTGAGGTAGTCTGAGGCTGGATTGAGCAGGATATTGGGATAAATAAGTTTTAGCATCTCAGCAACCTGGAGGGTGACTCTTGTCAAGGCTGCCTTCATTTCATGGCTGTGTGGTCCTTTTGTTCTGTAAACATATAAACTCTCAGAAGTAATATACATTGCTGGAATTACATGTGTGGTATGTGTAAGGTTAGCAGAGCAGTTAAAGATGACTCTTTGCTCTTTGTTGGAGCAGGTAATAGATAGCTGTCTTTCTTTATAAACTATTTTTGATCACATAACAAAACTGCAATATAAATCTCCATTCATGACATGTGAAAAGATGGCATGGCAAGTCCTGAGAGCTCTGTAGCCAATAAGAGTTATTATCTGTGTGTAGACATCTAAGTCTGGGGCTGGAGAGATGGCTCAGTGGTTAACAGCACTGACTGCTCTTCTGAAGGTCCTGAGTTCAAATCCCAGCAACCATATGGTGGCTCACAACCATCTGTAATGAAATATAATGCCCTCTTCTGGTGTGTCTGAAGACAACTACAGTGTACTTGCTTATAATAATGAATTAATCTTAAAAGAAAAAAAGACATCTAAGTCTCAGACTGTCTTATAACTGTTTCCATGTAAAGGGAACAGCATATGTCTTACCTACATTGTTGGTTTTGCTGATTTCTTTCATCTTGTCTGAATCCAAGATCTTCAGGCATTGTCCTCCCATCAAATCCAATTTCCAATAATTTAGATGGAATATATTGCAAAAAATATAGAAGCAAAATCTTCTCTCCAACCTAACGTATCTCCTTTCTTCCATTCTGAAGTTATTACACATATATGGTGATCTAATTATCAATTCTTTCTAAATTTCAGTGTATTTTAGCAGCTATGCTATATGTCTCTTTGACATTTAAAAAAAATTAAAGTTAATAACTCACTATTCAACCCATCTCTGAGAGATTTCATAACCCCCTCTGTTCTGTTAGCATTTCCTTTAAAGTCCTGTTAGATCTCTCCATAACTGCTTGTCCTGTAAGACTGTAAGATATGTCAGTAACATTTTCCATATCATGATGTCCAAAGCATTGCTGCATTCTGCTGGATACATGTGCTTGAGCCTTGTCACCTTTAGTCTGCCATGGCATGTCCACGATGACCATCGTCTCTAATGAATGCACAGACTCACAATTATCACTTTTTCCAAAATTCAAAGCAAAAGCCCATTGGAATTCTGAACCTGTATCAACTGTATGATGTATCAATGCATGTACAAGCCTTAATTTTCCAAACTCTATGAAATGAAGCACAGAATCTATTGAACAGTATTGCTCTAAGTTAACATCAGTAAACACAATCTGGAAACTCAATACATTGTATCTTTATGGGATGTTGTTAAAACTTCTGTTGCCTGTGTGGAATTTTCTTATCTGGAACTATCCTTTATGATGTCATTGTTAAGTTCCAGATTGGATTCCTCTGATGGTTTTCTATTTTGATTCAAAGACTCTTTCAGCCTCTGTTCTATGACCTCTAATCTAAAATCTAAGTTTTCAGTCTCTTCTTTCTCTAAGTCTGCCTTATTCTGGTCTCTCCTAAAGAGGAAATACAAAACTGTAATTGCTAATGAAAAAACGGCCATTTGTATGCTGATAAGTGAAGTGCTGCCGTATAGAATCCAGGTGCCTTGTACCATTCTGGTTTCCTCCATTTTCAACACAAAGTAATTCTTTTTTCCCCCTCCAATCTCCAACTCCCTCCCTAAGGACTTCACTTTCCTATTTTCAAATGGAATATTTCTTTCTATAAGCTTTTATACCCAGATTTCTGTCTCTTTTATTGTTTTCCAAACTCAATGCTTATGGCTTTTCAGTTTGTACCTCATGCTGCCGTCAGCCTAGCCCCAGCCACTCTCAGATGTGTTTCCAAGGCCAAGCCTCCCACCATGAACGACCATATTGGAAGGGCCAGTCCTGCCATTCTCCCTCTTCTCAGTGGTACCTGCCAGCTGCCCATTGCAGTGCCTGGCCCAGGAAACTGCAGTTCCCTCCCCACCTTGCTGTGAGCCTGGACTTGCCAGAGAGACAGCTGCATAGCTCCAGTCCCTGCCCATTGGGTCAGTTGTTCAGACCTCTCCCCACCCCTGTTCTCCCCAGTGGCAGCTTCACTATAATTAGGGGACCCTTAAAAAAAAAAAAACCGAGTTCTGCTCTGCCTCTCTGTGGTTTCCTGCTCTCTGCAAATCTTTGGCCATTAAAACCTCCTTCCCAGCTGCTTTCCCAGGCTCATTATAAACCAGTTATTCTAGGTTGATTTTTGCCTTAGGGCATGCCTGAAGCTCTGGTCTTTGTTCCTCTCTTTTAAAGGGACCAGACCTCTTGTCCAGCTAGAAAATAGTGCCAGGCTCCAGTTCCCCATTCTATCTGCCACTTACCTGCCTCTGCTCAAGTGCTTGGCCCACCACTGTGGTGGTTCTTAAAGGGGGTTGTGGCTGGCTTTTTGGTCTGGCTCCTGTGTCAGAACTTCTAGCCGAAGCCTGAATCTAGTGTCTTAATCTTGAATTACCTGCCCCATGTTGGGCGCCATTTGTAACAGGCTGTTTTCTTGGCCCCAAATTCCCTGGAATAATGACTCGGATTCAAAATATGTTTACAAATACCTAGGCTGTATAGCTAGGCTCTTTCTCTGCCTAGCTAATAATTTAAAATAACCCATTTATAATAATCTACATTCTGCCACATGGCTGGTTACCTCTGCTCAGTTACCAAACATCTGTCCTCCTCACATCTTCCCTGGTGGTTCTTCCCATACCTCTCTCTATCCCTGCCTTCTATTCTGTCCTTACCCATAGGCCATAGGTGTTTTTTTAAACAGACAGGGTATACATCCAAACAATGCACAAGACATTCTCTCTACAGACCTGAGTTCTATTCTCAACACGTGCCAAAAAGCCAGCTGTGGTGGTGGTCACCTATAATCCAAGCATATCCTTGGGGCTTGCTAGCTAGCTAGTCTAGCCTACTCAGTGAGCTGAAGATTTAGACAGAGACCCTGTCTCAAAAAGTAAGATGAAGGGAGACTGAGGGAGACACTGAACATTGAGCTTCTCACCCCACTTGAATGTACACAGTTCACAGGGAGCCTCAGGATTCTGCCTCTACCCTGAAGCTGGGAGACATACTCAGACTGTCTCAATTCCTGCAGTGGAGTGGGAGTTAATCATCTAATTGGACAGTCTTATCTGTTGGTCAAGCTGTGAAACTTGGAAACACTCTCTTGGTTCCTCCAGAACAGCACCATCTATACCTGCCCTTGATGCACGGTACTTGATTCCATTCGGTGAATGAGGCTGCCAGGTAGTTCTGCCCCAGCTGCCTCCCAGCTGCATAGCAAGGGCACTTGCTAGCAAGCTGTTCTGATACCGCAAGTTTTGTATCTCAGTACTTAGAATTGCCTTTAGGATAAACCTGATGGTACCTTTTTAAGGAGAAGACCCAGTGTTTTCAGTCCACAGTAAAAGTGAACAATGACAACCCCAGGGGAAATTTTGAAATCAGAGCTCAGTCTCAAGTTTGTTGTGAGGTGTTATTTTCCACCCAGCCTGGGAGCTAAGGAACAGCTCAGAATTCCACTTACACATAGCTAGTAAACAACTTCCGATAGAGAGTAAAGGATGGTCCCTGGACCTGAATCAGCAGGTAGTTCCTCATAGCTGGGGAACGAGTGTCTTTTCCTTAGCAATGAGCTGACTCTGAGCCAGGGGAGGAGGTGGGAGACAACACACAGGGAAATGAGATCCTTGTGAACAAGATGGCCACATATACTAATTTATAATATTAGATCATTATTGAGAAATTTGAGCTATGATAATGGCATTATGATTATGTTCAAAGAATGACACACACTTTGTGACTTATGGAGTCATAATTGTCCTGGAATTTGTTGTAAAATAAGAAACGGATGTGGGTAATGTCAAGGAAGACTTCCAATATCACTTTTTCTTCTTTTGCAAATGGTAGGAATTTTCCATAGTGGAGTGTTAAGTGGAACAATAAAATATCCATAAACTATCTCGGCCAGCTGGCTGCTGTGGCTCATTCTGTTCTTTTAGCTGGCCTCAAAGTTTTACCACATGGATCAGGAAGGTCATCAATCTCGTCTCCCCAGAACAGAGAGGAGCCCCTAAGGAAAGCTTATGAGGTGCCCCACGACAGATCTTGTGGCTTGATGAGGGGCTAACGGAGACTTCAGGAGACCCAACGTGTCTCCAAAGATAGCCTCATTCTGGGGTTGGAAATCTCCAGCGTTTGACCTTCTCCTGTGGCTACTAGGGTTAAGCGCATGACTTGTGTCCATTGTCCAGAGTGGTCTTTTGAGAATACCCAATTCTCAGTGAGTACCCAATGAGAATTTGATTGTTCCAAAGACTGATTGGCTAATCAGCTGATGGTACCCAGCTAGTTACGGAGAGGCTTGCTTGAGACACACAAATGGTCTGATGCTAGGCAAGTTCTCTAGAAGTCCATCTCTTCCCTGTGACATGGCACACACACACACACACACACACACACCAGAAAGGCAGCTCTGTCAAGAGTTTGGGACTAGCCTGGACTACAAAATGAGTGTGTTTGAAGCCAGCTGAGTCTACAGAATAAAACAAACCAGAGTTGAGGATGTACATAGTTGGTAGTGTGCTTGTCTGGCACGCCTGAAGCCCTAGGTTCAGTCTCCAGCACTGAGTGAAACTGGCTGAGGGAGCTCACAGCTATGAACTCAGCACTCAGAAGATGGGGATAGGATCACAAGTTCAAAGTCTTCCTCAGCTGCGCGGTGAATGAAAATGAGAACATGACCACTTAAAGTTAAGGCTGAGGAGAAGGGTCTCATTGTAGATATGAAGGAGAGCGCATCTGGAAGAGTCTAGACTGAATCAGTCTCTGAGAGGAGGGGGAGGAGGGAGGGCAGAGCAAGAGAGGAAGACAAGAGAGAGAGAGAGTCAAGGGGGCAAAGAGGCCCACACTAGCCAACCAGGAACCAAGAGAGTGCGCAGCCGAACTGGCAGGTTTATATAGGGAAAGAGGCTGGGGGAAGGGAGACGAGAAGACTTGATGTGTGCAGCCAGACGATGGTCTTGGTTGTTTCTCCAGCACTATCCTTCTGACTTTCTTGGAATAGTGTCTCTCATTGGAATGAAGCTCCCCCAAGCAGACAGGCTAGGCTGGCCAACAAGGAGCTCCAGAATCCACTAGCTTATCTCTACCTCACCAGTGCTGGGATTGCAAGTGTGCACCACAGTCCCCTGTCTGGTTTACATAAGTTCTGGGCATTTAATTGAGGCCTCATGCTTGCATAGGAAACACAATCCTGGTGGAGCCATCTCCCAGCTTTCCTATTTGATCTTTAGCATTAATGACACTATTGCCACCTAGTCTATAATGTGTCTTATGTATATACAATTGTGGGGATTTTCCGTCAAAATTGGGAAAATCAATTTTCCAGGAGAGAACAAAACCATAAATGGCAATTTTCTGAACCCCTAAGAAGTCATGGTGTCCCACCTGGCCTACTTTGAGAAGCATGGGTTGAAGTTGGAATGACAGAGTTGGTGGCTTGAGGGACTGACAGATGTCACCAGAAACTGAGTCAAGACTTAACTGTTGAGGTTTCCCCTCTTGCCTGCAGGATCACGGCAGGCAGGAGGAGCCCATGTGTGTCAGGGAATGCCTCAGCACCGGCCCTTCTCAAAGAAGCAGAGAGAGGCAGAGCAGGAGCAGCTCTGTCATCTCCAGTGGTTTTCACACACAGGGTCTGCTATATCATGTAGCTCCTTGTTGTACAAGGTAACTCGCTCTCTTTCCAAAGCAATGGCAGTTTTCCTTTGTAATCTTCAAGCTTCTCCACTCAAGTGTTTAGTATTCTTGTGAAAGCCCGTTGAAAGACATCTTTGATAAAGTGGCAATTACTAGGCACTCAGATTGTACCTTGGGGTCATTTATCATCTTACAATCGATGGGATTGATTTCATCTCTGAGCATCGCGACTCGGAGTGTTACAGAGGCAACAGTTGCATTACCAAGTGTGACTGAGTCATTGTTATGAGGTGTGACAGATGGAATCTTGACAAGACTGACTGGGGCTCAAGAACATCGTGATCCCTGGATTCTTTCTGGCCAGCCTTGAGATTAATGGAAAACAGTTCAAACCCTAAGTTTACAGTTGTGTCTATCTCTCTCTTCTTAGAACTAAAGAACAGCCTGGTTGACATTCTAATGGCTCAGTCACACTTTGTAGAAAGTGTGTATCTTTGATTAGGATGACCAAGTATACTTTCTTGTTCCCACAAAACCTCTAGAAAGTGAGAAAAAGAAATCTTAAGCAAATCCATAGCTATCTTTGTAAAATAGGACAAATAACTTTAGTTGAAGTTCTGAGAAACACCCAGAAGTCAGAAAGCAAACGGAACATGAGAATGCTAAAGCCCAGATCATTTAAGAGAGGGCTCTCAGAAAGGATGGTGCACAGTTAGAGGAACTCCATGTTTGAAGAAGAAGCTCTGAATGGGGCATGGCAAAAGGAGCATCCTTTCTTCTTATGCTAGGAGGGTGACGGCGCAGGGATGTGGATGCTAAGAGACACAAGTGCCCTTCTCGATCGATGATCCAGTAACAAATCATGACCCGTACACACAGAAACCTGGAAATTCCTCACTACACAGCCTCATCACCATTTATTGGCTGTGGTAAGACATACAGGCTTTCAGAAAAACTCAAATAAAACATGAACACTAAATCCCAAATTTGCAAAATATCTGAAAAAGAAAATCAAGGTTTTAACGATGATACTAGTTAAAAAGAGGAGCAAACATCTAAGAAAGCCCAGACAACCCAACTGAATGTCACACCGAGATTGGAGAACTCAGGGGCTGGAGACATGGCTCAGTGGTTAAGAACACTGACTGATCTTCCAGAGGTCCTGAGTTCAATTCCCAGCACTCACATTGTCAGTTCAAAACTGTCTGTAACTCCAGTCCCAGGGCATCTGACTCCCTCACACAGACATACATGCAGTCAAAACACCAATGTACTTTTTTTTAGTTGCAGCATTTCATGTCAAGTCTGTGGAGGTTTGAATGAGAATGGCCCCAATACACTCCTATGTTTGAATGTTTGGTCCCCAGTTAGTGGAACTCTTTGGAAAGTATTAGCAAGAATGAGTAGCTTTGTTGGGGTAGGCATGTTACTAGGGTAGGTTTTGAGGATTCAGAAGCCCAAACCAGGTCCAGTGTCTCTCTCCAGCCTACAACTTGTGGATCACGGTTCCCTCTCAGCTTCTTCTCCAGCACCATGTCTGACTTCTGCCACACCCCCTGCCGTGATGGTGGCCCACTGGTCCACTATAACAGTGAGCAAGTCTCCAACCAAATGCTTTGCCTTGGTCTTGATGTTTCATTGTAGCCACAGAACAGTAGCTAAGACAAAAATCGGTACCAGGAATGGGTGTTGCTGTGATAGGACTGACCATTCTATTTGTGGGTGGAATGTAGACACTGGGGCTTTGCATTTAGGAAGTATTTGAATGCTATACGTGGGACCTAATGGGCCATCCTAGCAGAATCCTGGAAGATAATAATGCTGAGAGTAGCGTGGACTGTGCAGGCCACTCAGCTCAGAAGCTTCAGAAGGGAATAATATTAATATTAGCAGCACAACTACAGACCATTCTTGTGATATTTTGGCAAAGAATCTGGCTGCTTTTTGATCTTTTCCCACAAGCCTTCCTGAGGCTAAACTAGAAGAGCTCTGGACTAACAATTGCCAGAGATTTCAAGACAGTCTAGAATTGATTGTGTCACATGGTTATTAGTGGTCACTCTTATGCAGACCTCTAATGAAAAGAAGCAAATGGGTAAAAGAAATATAAAATGCTCAGTCTGAGGAGAAAAGGAATTCCAGGAAATATAATATTGTAGCCAAGTCTTGTGCTCAAGGAAAGGAGAAGTTTATAGAGAAGTGTGATACAAAATGAGATAAAGGGATAGCAACCCCAGGGCAAGATCCCACTTGCAAGGGCCTAAGGGATTTCTTGGCTTAAACAACAGCAGAAAGCTTATTGCAAATATAATTCAAGGAGGGGGCCAGACTTCAGTCCAAGCAGGCAGAAGAACTTGGTAGCTTCAGAAACCATGGTTCTAGATTTAGGGTCAAGAAAAATATAGGTAAGGAGATGTATAATCATCCTTCAAGGCTAAGAAAAGCCCCTGAGGCCAGGTATGTATCGGGTGAGACTCAACATGGAGGCCTGAGAGGCCATTTTGTGGAGCTGTGAAGGAGAAGCCTGGATTTTGCTGGAGACCCCCAAGATGTAAAAGATGCCAAAGTCATGGGATAGAGCCCTCTGAGATGTCAGAGATTCCAGAGTGATAGGATGGAGACCCCCAAGATGTTAGAGATGCCAGAGTCATAGGATCAAGAACACCAAGATGTTAAAAATGCCAGAGTCATGGGATGAGACACCCAAGATGTTAGAGATGGCAAAGTCCTGAGATACCTGCCAAGGAGAGCTGCAGACCAGCTGTGGAAACAAGTGATAGAAGTGTGTTGCAGTCAACTAAGCTAAAGGGAGTTGGAGGTCTAAAGAGCAGTTTGACATCAGACATAGAGATGTAGAATGTAGAGTTTTCCTGCTGCTTTTAGGTCTTGTTTTGGTAAAATATCTGCTCATTTTACCCCTTCTTTCCATTTTGGACTGGTAATGAATAGTCTATCCATTGTATGTTAGAAGTACATCATCTGCTTTTTTAGAAATAATTTATTCATTTATTTGCCGGGATGTATGTCTGAGTGCCAGGTCCATTGGAGCTGTAGTTACAAACAGTTGTGAGCTGCCACACTGGTGCTGGGAATTGAATGAGGGCTCTGTGGAAGAGCATCAATCAGTACTCCTAACCAGTGAGCCAGCTCTCCTAACCAGTGAGCCAGCTCTCCTAACCAGTGAGCCAGCTTCATTTTTTTTTTAAGATTTTGTTTTTATTTTTAATTCATGTGCATGTGTTTGGGGTGAGTGCATATGAATGCAATGCCCATAGAAGCCAGAAGAGGGTGTCAGATCACCCCAGAACTGGAGTTACATGTGGTTGTGAGTCAGCCCAAGTGAGTACTGGGAACTGAGTTTATATCCTCTGCAACAGCGGTCAGTGGTCTTAACCACAGAGCTATCTCCCCAGAACATTGTAATTTGCATTTTGATTTTACATGGGCTTACCATTATGAGATTGCCTTCAGTCTTAGAAGAAACTTTGAAGTTTGGACTTCTAAGCAGTGTTGAAACTAAGCAATAGTTACAGACTATTGGGAACTTTTGAAGTTGGACTGAATGTATTTTTACATTGTGATATGGCTAGGACCTATGGTGGCCAGAGAGTGGAATTTGGTGATTTGAATAAGAATGTTCTTCCTCTCTCCAAGTACATTTGAATGCTTGGTCACCAGTTAGTGGAATGATTTGGGAAGAATTAGGAGGTGTGGCCCTATTGGATTAGGTTTGGCCTTGTTAAAGGACATGTGTCACCAGAAGTGGGCTTTGGGGTTTCAAAAGCACACACACACACACACACACACACAGAGAGAGAGAGAGAGAGAGAGAGAGAGAGAGAGAGAATACAAGCGGGTGTCTAGCAGAAGAGAATCATGGCTGAAGAGCAGATTATTGAGGTAGGAAATTACAGAGGAGAGTCTATCATCATATAGGGCAAACCGAGTAGGAGATGAAACATGGAAGAGACAATGAGATGTGAATCACCGTGCCAATGGGTCACCATCATTAACGCGGCTCTGACTCGTGGCATTACAGCTACGACCGACAGCTGAGTCAGCTCTCATTCAGTGCTTAGTGATATAGAAACATTGCTGCATCTCAACCTGACCTTGAGTAAACTAGTCTTCAAGAGAGATTTAGAGAAAGCCGTCTAAATGCTGAGTAAAGAGGCCTGATAAAGATGCCCGGTAATGGACACCTCTGGCGGAAGGCCTGAAGACCACCATGCTGAGAGGACTGTTCTATTTTCCTTTCGGTTGCTCTGATAAAATGTGCTGGACAAAAGCGACTTAGGGGAAGAATAGGCTTACTCCATTACAGTTCTAGGTCACAGTCCACCATGGAGAGGAGCCAGGGCGGGAAGGAAGACCTACATGCTATGCTACACAGTATTATCTCTGGCCAGGACTCACATAAGCCGAAGAGCCATGCAACTACCAGGTCAGACGGACGCGGCGGTTTGCTGACTGGCTCAAGGAAGCTCACACCCAGTTACCTTTCTTACACATCCCTGGACCTCCTGCCCAGGGAATGGTGTTGCCCACAATGGGCTAAGTTCTCCCTCAGTAATTAACAATCATAGCAATCTTCCATAGACGTGTCCACAGGCCAATTTTGATCTTGGGATTTCAACTGAAGGTCATCTCTTGACCAAATTCTAGGTTGTATCAAATTGGCAATTTAAGATAGATGGGACAGATTATGCATATTAAGGATTGTACTCATGTAGATTCAAATGGGGGCCAGCACTCTTCTGGAAGCTGAACTAGAGGCCGTTTATGGTACTTGATGCCAAAGAACTTGTCAACATTTTCCCTGTGTCCTGAAAATTTGAGTGAAATTAAGACATAACGGGATAATTAATTCGGCAGAGCATCGTTCACGACACTGGGGGTGTGGCATGGCTATCCCTTGACTGCTTTTATCTGAGTTTACAGTGAGACTTGGGAGCAAAGAGCAGAGCAGAAGGATTGGGAAACACCCAGTCTGGCTAAGGAGAGGAATGAGTTAAAGTTTGTATACATTGTGTATGGTCATCAAGGAGATGGAAGTCATTAAAAAGGCACTTTCCATGGAGGCAATAGGAGACGAATCAACCCCTGCTGTAGGCTCAGGAGTGTAATAAGTTTACTGTAGCCCAGGCTAGCCTTTAACTCATCATCCTCCTGCCTCAGTCTCCTGAGTGCTGGGATTACAGATGTGTACCACTGCATCAGCCAAAGAATGTCTCTTGTCTGCTGAAGGAGGTTTCTTGTCTTGGGAGAGATTGCCTGCTCTGCAGACAGGAGCAGGCTGAACTCGCTGAAGGCAGATCATGAAGCCTTCACTTCCCTACTCCGTGAAGTAGAGAGCTTGGCCTCGTGGAAGAGGAAGCCACAAGAAGGTTTAAGATGGAGGGGTTTAATTTGGCATTAGTACAATCCTGGGGCAATGGCTGAGGAACGCCATTGGAAAAGCATTTCAAATACAGCTGTGGCTCAGTCCAGAGGCTTCCAATCAAACCAGCCCAGAGAAAAGCAATTCCAACCATGTCGCTGCATAGCTCATTGTTCAAGGGGCTCAAAATGTATGGACTCAGTAGATCTATTTACAACTAGACGGAAGACCTTCGTGTTACTTTCTGCCTCCAAAACCAACACTCTAGAGAGTGCTTGAGGTCTCCTGGCTCAGATGGTCAGATGGTGTGCACAGCATCTTCAGAGCAAGCATCACGGTTGGTGCGAGTCTGCGCTCTTTTCCTCTCTGTGTTTTCCTGAGCAGAGTGCCGAGGAGAGTGGAGCACAAAGCCTGGTCTAGTGGACAAAGAAAATGATGTTTATGCTCATGAAAAATTCAGCCCTAATTATACCCCTGGAAGCCAGGAGGCATTGTGAGAGCGTGTGCCCAGGGTGTTCATCTTGTTAATAGTTGCTGGCCATGGGTACTTATTTTCCGTGCCATTCATAAAGCCTTTGTGATGGACAGAAACTGCTTGCGTCAGTTCACGAAATTATAAGATAGAAAGAACATTATGGTAATTCTTTGGGATTATTTTTGTTTAACGTTTGGTCATAAGAACGGCTTTCCTCTCGTTAGCAGATGAATGAAGTAGTGGTCATAGCAGGGCCCTTAGAACTGTGTGGCCCAGGGCTAGAGAAACAGCTTGATCCAAAACCAAGTGTCAGAAGGGCCAAGCTCCTTTGAAGACTCCAGAAGCAGAATCCTTCTTTGCTTCTTAAACCTCTGGTGCTTCCCAGAATTCCCTGGCTGCTACTGAGCCACTCCTTGTTTTCACATGTATCCCCACCCACGCACCCACCCCACCTCCATCCCCTGTACCTCTGTGGTGTGGTATCTTCTCCTCTCCCTGTAAAGATGTTGCTCACTGGAAGGTTTGGACTTGGGACTCTTAGATAATTTCATCTGCAAGTTGGGATGCGTCCTGGGGGTCTGGTGTGCGCCAGCTTTGAGGGACTGCCCGAGACGTGCTCCCTGGTATGTTACATTCCCTCAAAGAGCATCTGGGGTCTGGATCTCTAGCTTCTGTAAGTCCAGAGTTTGGGTGTTTTTTGTTTGTTTTTGTTTGTTTTCTGGACCCTTTGGTTTTCCTCCCCAGCCACACAAAGCGGGCTGTGCGTGCGTGCGTCTCCTAGGCGCCACCTCACCTCCTGGATGCCCTTCTCACCTCCCATTCATCTTATCCATCTCCACAGTCACCACCTCAGTTCATACTCTCTTCCCCAGCGTTGGCTCGCTCTAGATCTCCTCATTTCCAACCTTTAGCCTCTAGAATGTTCTCTGTAAGTCTGTCAAGTCTTTCTCCTGTTTACGAACTTTTAACAACCTGATCAAGTACAAACTTCATCATGATCTATACTCCTCAACTTCATTTCCCAAAACAAAAAAAGATTTCCCTGATCAGCCCAGGCTAGCCTTTCTTCACCACACTTCCCTGGTCTGCCCAGGCTAGCCTTTCGTTACCACACTTCCCTGATCAGCCCAGGCTAGCCTTTCTTTACCACACTTCCCTGATCAGCCCAGACTAACCTTTCTTTACCACACTTCCCTGGTCAGCCCAGGCTAGCCTTTCTTCACCACAATTCCCTGATCAGCCCAGGCTAACCTTTCTTCACCACACTTCCCTGATCAGCCCAGGCTAGCCTTTCTTCACCACACTTCCCTGATCAGCCCAGGCTAGCCTTTCTTTACCACACTTCCCTGGTCATCCCAGGCTAGCCTTTCTTTACCACACTTCCCTGGTCAGCCCAGGCTAGCCTTTCTTTACCATACTTCCCTGGTCAGCCCAGGCTAGCCTTTCTTTACCACACTTCCCTGGTCAGCCCAGGCTTGCCTTTCTTCACTAGGACTCCAAGTCATCATTGTTGTGAGTATGCTATACCAGAAGAAAAGATAGGTAGGTTTGTAACTTATGTCAGAATGTATTGACTAACAATAAATTCACAAGCTACATTGGCTTAGTTATAGTTCCGATTTTCCATTAATAACAAGCTATTGGCAATCATGGATTCTAACCTTAATTATTTAATTCTAATTTTAGTTACTAGATTTGGCTCTCAGATCAGCCACTACATTTCATATTGTAATATGCTACATATGTAATATAGGTTACTAACTTTATAGATGAAACCATTACTGTCTAGGAGTCTTGATCAGGTTAATTTTCTCTGCCAGTTAAAGAATGGAAAGGTAGGAAAATGCTCAGTTGCAAGAAGTAGCAGTGGCGGCATCTCGGACACAGCAGACAGAATCAACCGGTAAAGAAAGGCTTTTATTAGGGGTGAGGATAGACAGACAGACAGACAGACACACACACACACACACACACACACACACACAGGATGGACAGGTGGCTCAATAACAGAGTGTCCTCTAAACGGAACCAGATGCTGCCCTGAGAAACCAGCCCCCCAAACATCACATGGAATGAAGTGTAAAACAGGGGAGAGGCACAGTCTGGGCATCACAGTATTTGAACTGTTCAGGGGATAACTTTTAGCATTTCATTTCTCCTGCTAACTACTCTTCTATCTAGAGGAGACTGGATGAGTGGTTCGGGGATGGTGGGCAAGAGAGTAACAATGACTAGGGTCTCTGAGAGAGGCAATATCAGACACTGTACTGATCAATACTTAAATGCCAATCTACCGGGAAGGTTGGCATGGGCTGGATTAGCCGATCATAGTCTTGACACGAGGGACTCTCCTCCCCAAAGACCAGCTAATTAACCTAGCCGTGTAGACAGCGTCATCAGACCTCTGGAACAGGCGGGGGTGCCTTCTCTTCTAGCAGGTGGCAGGCCTCCATGTCCTCTGGGCCATTTCCAGGTCATGCCTGGTTCCCACAGGTGCATCTGGGGCTGCCTTTCCAACAAGACAGGCTTCCAGCTGGCCCCAGAGGTTTTCCACACGCAACAGCCACACCCTGTACAAAGAAGGGACACTTGGAGCAGCAGAGTGTAGCTGTCTGGCAGGAGCGAAGATACTCTAAGGAAACACTTGTGTCCCCCCATTGCCTATCAGACTACTGAAACAGAGAACCCCAGGAAATTATGATTTTCTTGGAATCTCATGTTAGGAGAAATAAAAGTCAGAAATGCTAATGGCTGGTCCCAGCTGGAGGGGAATCCTCACTCGCAGGAAGAAATTTCACAGTTTGACTTGTTAGACACTTAACAGGAAGGAGAGGAACTTAGACAAGACAGTGGGCTGAATAGGACACACACCCCCTTGACCTTGGCCTCTTAGCTACACACACCCTGTTCCCTGTTTAAACCTAAACTGTGTCAGGATCCCTAAGGACTTGGAGGTTGCATCACTGGACTTCTTAGCTTTTCTTTCCCACGAGTCAAATAAACATTAGCCAAACCTCTTTTCTCTGCTTCTCAGAAGTAATTCTCTTCCTAATTGGCCTTGAGGGTGGGTGGTTGGGCTGCCAAGGTCCAGGCTCTGACACTAAAATCTTCAGAGAGAAAGGGGCCTGTAGAGTACAGAGACCTGCGCATCTGACAGACCAGCAGAAGGGACCACGGAAGAGCCTGACGCTGAGGCAGGGACTCAAAGGCCAGCCTCGGGGAGCACTACCACAGAAAGAGCACGGTGGAGTGAGGAACATGTGAGGCAGTGTTTGTAACATGCCAGGAAGGGAGAAAGACCGGCGGAGAAAAGCTGGGCTGGGCGGGGCAGAGGCCAGGTCCTCAGTGTCTTCACATCTGTCCCTGGGACTCATGGGGGCGAGCATTGCCCAGCTGCCCCAAAAAGGATGACCACAATGGTCAACCTTTTTCTGAGCAGAAGGTAGCTACCCTTCCTGAGCATGGCAGAGAGGAGTCAGGCCTGTAGACCTGTCTGAAGTGATATCCCCCTATCAGGGCAGAGGAGGTCTTCAAAGGGGACTGGACCGGTTTCCCAATGCCCCTAACAACACTAAGTTGAGGGTTTCTGGCTGTTCTGAGGAAGGTCTTCAATCCCCACGAGGGAGACCAGGTTCACCCTCACTTCGTAGCCCAGCTCTTATTTCTTTCTTTTTCCATAGCTGTCTCCTCTACATTGTTAACTCCAACTAGATGACACCCCACAAGCAAATAAAATTAATCCTTGGTCACTCCTATTCTGCTGGTCTAGGCTGGCACCAAGGACCTTGATCAGTTGTGTGAAAAAGGAAAGCCCTCTGGTCAGAAATCAGTATTAATGTTGAAAGTGACCTAGGTCACGCCCCGAGCTCCTGCCTTGTGCTCTCCCATAGACTGCTTTGATCTGGAGGCCACCTCACCTCATGCACCCTCTGAAGTCTATCAGTTGACTGAAGTCTTTATTCTCTATTTCAGTGTACCCAAAATAACTTCCTTTTGATACCTATTCTCGGGGGATGGAGAGCGGGTAAAAGGCCCAGAATGCTGTTTGGGTTGTCTGCCCCTAAGGCAGCTTTTATGTCTAGTGACAGTTGAATAGGGAAGGTTGAGGGACAGGGGACGGTCAGAGCCAGCATCTTTCTATAACAGTGAATGTTGTGAGAATTTACTTTTTCTATAGACGTGGCCAAAGATAGCCTCAAACTCCCATCCTCCTGTCTCCACATCTCCAGTGCTAGGATTATAGGTCTTTGCTGCTGTGCCCAGCATGATCTAATTTCTTTGAAGTAATGCACACCTGTCCAATTTAATGAGAACAGGGAGGGGGGTTCCTTCTTTCTTAGCTGCCTTCTGTGTGCTCCATGCTGAGGGTAGCAACCTGGGGTTTGAATTTACCAGTTTGTTTTCATTCCCTGGGGCCACTGGTGGGGTCCATCCCTATCCACTGGCTTGGATAGGATCGGAGGACAGGTCGCTGTTGGCATTAAGGAGTCCTTGGCAAGCTTTTGTGACATTTTGTATGTCACAATGATTGGCCCTTTCTTCTCTGTGCTCCCAGAACATAGTCTAATCTGTGTGCCCACCTCTACGCTTTCCTCTCGGCAGTCAGAACGCTTCTGAGCTGAGGAGTCCTATTTATCCATCTCTGCACTCCCAGCCCTGAACGATGGAAGCTGAATGAAGAGAGATGCAGTGAGTCACTCCCGGGAGCATCACGGACTCTCCATACCTGGCACGGGTGAGCTGCACACCAAGGTGACCGAGGCCTGTGTACAAAAATGGGGTTGACACCGACCTGTACAGTTTGGCAAAATTAGAACCGCTGAATTCAATGCAGGAGCCAAAGCAAATAGAAAACCACTGATTCTCAGAGTATAAAGCCACGGACTGAGTTGCAGAATCAGCAGAGACTCACTAATGAAAAATTACAGTTGAAGCCTTTTCAAAGAAGTAAAACCTGACATTCTGTGAAGTGCATGACCTGCTCACCAGTCACTCTCCCTCTTGTGATAGAATGTCTGACAAGAAGCAACCCATGGGAGGAAGATTTATTTTTGCTCATGGTCTGAGAGAACACAGTCTGTCTTAGTCAGTGTATTAGTTTGGGTTCTCTAGAGTCACAGAACATATGGATAGTCTATATAGTTAAGGAATTTGTCTATGACTTACAGTCTATAGTCCAACTCCCCAACAATGGTCAGCAGCAGCTGTGGATGGAAGTCCTAGGATCTAGCAGTTTCTCAGTCCCACAAGGCAAGCAGGCAAGGAAGAGTGAGTAAATCTTCCTTCTTCCAAAGTCCTTATATATCTCCAGCAGAGGGTATAGCCCAGATTAAAGGCTGTAGGTCTCCAGCAGAGGGTGTGGCCCAGATTAAAGGCGTTTGCCTTCATGCCTTTAATCTCAGATGATCTTGAACTTGGAGATCTCCTTGTATTAATCTTCTGAAATTCATAGCCACTATGCTTTAAGATCTCCATGCCAAGATCCAGGTCAGAAACTTATATCTCTGAGCCTCCAGATTAGGATCATAGGTGAGCCTTCCAATTCTAGATTGTAGTTCATTCCAGATATAGTCAAGTTGACAACCAGGAATAACCACTCCAGTCAGGGTTTCTATTCCTTCACAAAACATCATGACCCAGAAGCAAGTTGGGGAATAAAGGGTTTATTGAGCTTACACTTCCACATTGCTGTTCATCACCAAAGGAAGTCAGGACTGGAACTCAAGCAGGTCAGGAAGCAGGAGCTGATGCAGAGGCCATGGAGGGATGTTTCTTACTGGTTTGCTTTCCCTGGCTTGCTCAGCTTGCTTTCTTATAGAGCCCAAGACTACCAGCCCAGGGATGGCACCACCCACAAGAGGCCCTCCATTCTTGATCACTAATTGAGAAAATGCCCCACAGCTGGATCTCATGGAGGCATTTCCTCAACTGAAGCTCCTTTCTCTGTGATAACTCCAGCCTGTGTCAAGTTGACACACAAAACCAGCCAGTATATAGTCTGTCTGGGCAGGAAGGCTTGGTGGAAGATTACACTTCTCAGCCCCTTTCATCTTGGTGGGGCAGAAGCGGAGAGGAATGCTGGTGTACATTTCTTTCTCTTTTTCCCTTTTTTGTTCAGTTGAGGACCCCAGCCCATGAGACAGTTTATTCAGCATGTGTCTTCCTTCCTCAGTCAAACCCCCCTGGGAACACTCTCACAGAAAAACCCAGAAGTTTGTCTCCCAGGTGACTCCAAATCCAGTTAAGTTGACAATGCAAGTTATCCATCATGAGTTTTCCCCTTTGCCACCACATAAAAGTACCAAAGGAAGGAATCATTTTAGAGTTTTAAGTAGGGCGTTGGGAAGATCCCTCAGTGGTTAAGAACGCTTGCTGCTCTTCCAGAGGACAGGTTTGGTTCTCAGCACACACCATCTCCTTAACTCAAGCTCCCGGGGATCTGATGCTGTATTCTGGTCCCTCAAGCACTCATAAAACAAACAGCTTATACTCACACACACACACACACACACACACACACACACACACACACACCACACATATACATCTACACCTACATCTACATATATAAAACTAAAATGTTAAAGTTGTGAATTTTGTCAGCACGTCATCTCACACACTGAGTCTGAAAGAGAAAGACTCAGAACATGTAAGGTTAACTTGTCTGTGGCTGGTGAGGACCAAGGACAGGTTCCAGGAACTTGCCAATCAAATCTCTATTTCATGTGCACTTGTCATTTAAAAAAAGAATCATTAGTACTAATAATACAAAACTCCTTGAATGTTAAAAACCAATAACACAGCAAAACAGATGCAGTATTAATGAGACACGCTAGTAATTAGCATTTCTATAATGGCGGCTCCAGAAAAGAGCTGGCAACAGAGAGTAATGAGCTCCTCCACTGAATTAATTGACGCTCTGGGCTTCATCCTGCTAGCAGAGTGTGAGACGCCTTCACACAGAAACATCAGAACCAACCTAAAAATCCCAGGACGTCATCAAACAACGTGACAGGCCCATATCTACTTCTTCAAAATGATGTGGTGGTTATTGCTGTGCCCCAGGATGGCAGCCACAGGTCTTAGTGCCCAGCACACAGACATTGTCGATATAAGGGCAGGTATTGAACGAGGAAGTGGGAACGGTGTTAAGTGAACAGAGGTTAAGAATGCATAAAACAGAACTCTACTTCTTGTCTAAAAGGTGATGTATCGACTTCAGGTATACTTATTTTTCATATCCATATAAACAAGAAAATATCTGGATGTGTCTGTGCCAAACCGCAACCATGATTCCTGCTAACGAAACGACAGAAAAGGTGGACAGGGGATTTTCACTCCAGAGAAAAGCAACCCACAACCCAGAAAGGGAGCAGCTCAAAGCACAGATGGTACAGTTAATACATGGACCTTCCCATCAGCACAACTGGACTCTTGGAAGACAATCAACTTATGTGTTCATTTACAAGACGAGAGGATTCTGTGGCTAATAGTGTCTGCCCCAAGCCTCACAACCTGTGTTTATTCCCCGGGACCCATTCAGTAAGAGAGAAAAGACTAGCTAGGTTGCTGCCTCCTGACTTCCACAGGTGTGCTATGTCATGTGTGTCCACAAACACATGTACAGACATACACAGATATCTAAAATATGTATTTTTTTAAGTAAAAGAATATGTGAAACCTTCAAATGGGTTGTGGTTGATTTTTGCTGTTGTTTGTTCCTGACATTCTCACGTTTCCCAGGCAGACTATACAAGCTCACTACATACCTGAGGAAGACCTTGAACTTCTCATCCTCCTGCCTCCACCTCTCCAGTGTGGAGATGACAGGTGGGTACCACCACACCCAGAGTTCTGACTGTCATTCTCTCTCTCTCTCTCTCTCTCTCTCTCTCTCTCTCTCTCTCTCTCTCTCTCTCGCTGCATTTTTCAAGATATCAACAGCGCAGGTGATTTACTTTGTCATATATTTATACCCACACTTACTTTATATTATTAGGATGGGGAAAGTTTGTCAGCTTTGAGAAGTGTCTTAGTGGTGGAGGTGTGTTCCCTATATCAGCAACTTAAGGGAAGTTGCCCGACTCTGTCTGTAAGGTAAGAAAACTGTTCCCAGTATCAGGTGATTTCACCCAGCAATTCAGTCCTTTGTCATTGATGTTCCTGGTACCCAGACCACTGGGGAATGTAACTCTCTAATAATCTCTCTTGAGGTCAGTCACGATATCCTCTCTTCATCTGTGGAACTCATATGCCAAGGCTCAGTGTGTGTGTGTGTGTGTGTGTGTGTGTGTGTGTGCGCGTGTCCACAGGTCCCTGTCACTAAGCTCTCGCAACAGACTGAGGTTACATTAGCACCCAACCTGAGCAAATAAACAAACACCACATGGTGGGTGTACATTTGAGGAGCCCAGGTGCATTTCCCAGAATGACTCTGGAGAAGACCAACGGCATAGTCCATTATCAGGAATGCTGGTTCCTGCCAGGCAGGAAGCCTCTTTGGACAGCTCTCTAGGCAACAGATGTGAGTATACTGTAGCTGTCTTCAGACACACCAGAAGAGGATGTCAGATCTCATTACAGATGGTTGTGAGCTACCATGTAGTTGCTGGGATTTAAACTCGAGACCTTTGGAAGAGCAGTCAGTGCTCTTAACCACTGAGCCATCTCTCCAGCTAGGCAACAGATGAGACAGATGGGAAGAGAGGGGAGACAAAGGGATGAGTCATGTGTTAGATTCTGAATAATTAGGCAACGTGTCGGGAGTGTCATTGGGGATTTAAAAAAATTATTTATTCCATTTTATGTGTGTGAGTATATCACCTACATGCATGTGTATGTATGTAATACATACATGCAGGGTGCTCACAGAGGTCAAAGGAGAGAGCATCAGCTCCCCTGAAACTGGAGTTTCAGAACTGCGAGTGTCATGTGTGTGCTGGGAATCAAACTCAGATCCTCTGCAGTGGCAGAAAGCCCTTTCCAGCTTTGTGATGGCTGTAATAAAAAATGTCCCCTGTGGGCTCCTGTCCCCAGGCAGTAGAGCTGCTCGGGGAGGAAAGGGCTTTCCTTGTCTTATGCATTCAGGCCTTTGCTGGAAGGCATGGCAGGTAAACCAGGGGTTGAAGCAGAAACCACAGAAGGAGCTGTTTACTGGCTTGTTCTTCCAGGCTTGCTCTGGTACCGTGTGTGTGTGTGTGTGTGTGTGTGTGTGTGTGTGTGTGTGCTGAAACCACCAGCCTAGGGTAGTTACCTCCCACAGTGGATTGGGCACTCCTATATCAGTTAACAATTTAGAAACTGCATCACACATAAGTCCACAGGACAATCCAAAGGAGGCAATCCTCCAGTTGAGGTGACCTTTTCCAAGGAGACCCAGTCATCAATTGAAGCTAACTATGGCATCATAAATAAACAGGGTCTCTTTTGAGAGATAAATTCTAATCTTCTTTATCTAACAAGCCAATGGGCATTTTATCCTAATGAAACCAACTCCTTGAGTAGCAAGAATAAGTCATCAGAGACAAGATTTTCTAACCTCTTCAGAGCATCTCACTACCAAAGGTCATGGATCATTTCTGCATTGTTTGGGAGAAAGCGGGATGGCTTAGCAACACGGTACCTGACAGTTTTGTCTTTTGTAAGCAGAGAGAACAGAAGTATTCTCATCCTGGGAAGCTAGAACACAGATCTGGTTTCAGGGACTGGCGGTGACCTAGCCATTAAGATGGCTAGGTGTCTTCCAGAGGATCCAGGTTCAATTCTGAGCACCCACATGGTAGCCCACAGCCATATAGCTCCAGTCCCAAGGCATTTGAAGATTTCTTCTGATATCTGAGGGCATCAGACACAAATGTGCGCAGACCCACACATGCAGGCAAAACACCCCAACACACTGAGGAAATACTTTAAAAATCTGGGTACCCAAGAGGCAGCACACACGTCAGTAAGCCTTTCCCTGAGCTGTGTTTTGGAACTTAAGACAGTGTGTTTCACACACGGCAGGGTTATTAGCAGATTAAACCTTTATGAAATGAGGCATTACTGTGGATCAGTCTTCAAATATATGTGTGTGTGCATGTGTGTGTGTATGTGTGTGTATACATATATACATATGTACATATCTACTCTGTTTATATTATTCATAAATAATTTCACTTGCAAGGAGTCCTGAACACGGTTAAGCAGTTGGCTCAGGGGATAAAGTGCTTGCTACACAAGGGTGAGGAGCTGAGTTTGGGTCTCTACCGTCACCTTAAAGCTGCACATGATGATGCGTGCTTATGACCCTAATGTTGGGGGTGGGAGGACCTAGATGGCCAGGGAGGATCCAGGGATTCTCCTCTTCCCATCTTCCGTCGCACTGTAGTATTCTGGGGATTTGAACATGGGTTCACACTTGGGCAGCCAACACTTCACTCTCTGAGCCATCTCCTAGGCTCCCGGTAGAGTCGTCATTGTATCTGCTGTCCCCTCAGTTACATAAAACTCTATGACAAAGATAGATGTGTTTGTCATTCCTAATTCTGTTCGATGATTTCCCCTCGTGTATTCTTGATTGAACTTGTCATGGCTTCTTTTATCTTGTGTTCATCCAAAAAAAGAAGTGAGAGGAGTCTGGGAATATAGCTTCCCGGTCGGGCACTTGCTGGGTAATATGTGCAAAGCTCCAGACTCAGCCCCAGAACCTCAAGAAAGGTGGCAGGAGGGGAGAGCAAGGAAGATGGATTCACTCAAAAAATACAGACCCTAATAAGCATAGTAAAGGGATGGCATTAATTTATGGTCTGTCCATGGACCTGCGCTAGAGCATCAGGCAGAGTGGCTGTGGCCATCTCACGGTAAGGCTGTAGGTCCAGTTTGATTTTTTTCCTTGTTAATTGGAAGATTTTGGAAGGACTATTTCTATTCTGAATGAAAAAACAGTTCTGGGCAGTGTCAAATGTTATTTCTTCATCATTTTCTCCCTGTGAGGTTTTACTTCCAACAAGTTTAAAATCTAAAATTCTCTCTCCCTCTCCCTCTTTCTCTCTCTCCCTCCCCCCCTGTCTCCCTCTCTTCCTCTCTCCCTCTCTCCCTCTCTCCCTCTCTCCCTCTCTTCCTCTCTCCCTCTCTCCCTCTCTTCCTCTCTCCCTCTCTCCCTCTCCCTTTCTCTCCCTCTCCCTCTCTCTCCTTCTCCCTCTCTCCCTCTCTTCCTCTCTTCCTCTCTCCCTGTCCCTCTCTCTCCCTCTCCCTCTCCCTCTCCCTCTCTCCCTCTCTCCCTCTCCCTTTCTCTCCCTCTCCCTCTCTCCCTCTCTTCCTCTCTCCCTCTCTCCCTCTCCCTCTCCCCTCCCTGTCTCCCTCTCCCTCTCTCCCTCTCTTTTTCTCCCTCTCTCTCCACAGCTGCTTTTTAAGTTGAATGCAGAGGTCGTTATATAATGGCCAGTTAATCAAGCCAGATGACTGTGATCCAAATGCTTCTAGATCTTATGATCTGCATATTAACACCAGATGGAGATAAGTTAATCTTGGTGTTAAAAGCTATTGCTGTAAAGCAAAGAACCTTCAAAGCCCAGGGCTTTGATTGTTATCACTGCCTTATCTGTGGTCAACAAGGGTTGTGTTGAGCTAGGAAGGGCTTGGCTGAGGACAAGTGGTGGCCAGGATGCTAGCGGTCCTGTTCTTAGCTATAGGTCTGAAGGTCAGCTGAGGTGACTGGTTGACTCTGGACCTTGAAAGGTTTGGAGTTCAGGAGAGACAATGAGACAGATTGTCCTTTTG
Source organism: Apodemus sylvaticus (assembly GCF_947179515.1). Taxonomy (NCBI): domain Eukaryota; kingdom Metazoa; phylum Chordata; class Mammalia; order Rodentia; family Muridae; genus Apodemus; species Apodemus sylvaticus. The sequence continues at coordinate 2,635,847 of NC_067478.1, forward strand.
AGTTAAGAGATTTATTGGAAAAGTTTTTTAACACTATGGATAGACAGACAGACAGAGAGCAGTATGCTGGGGGCTCTGATAAAAGTTCATTCAGGCCCACATGCAGAGTGGGAGTCCTTCTTACAGGTCTCAGAGGCAGTGAGGAGGAGGAAGAGCATATCTGGGGAGGCGTACCCACTATATGGAGGAGGTGTGGTCTTGAGGAGGTGTGGTCTTTCACAGCCCTCTGATGCCCTGCCTTCTGGCAGCCTGAGACACTGGGCAAGCAAGAGCAGCACCTGCTGCTCTGCTGGGTTCTGAGCACTGGGGAGCCTCTTAGGAGCCAGAGGTTCCCAGGCGGCCTCTCTCTTCACAGGGTAGCTCACACCGCAGGACTACAGCTCACACTATGCCCTGGGAGAGGAAGAACTGATGTTCGTATCCCCCTCTGGCCAGTTAAATCCTACTCTGAAACAATCCCCAGTCTTTCTTGTCCCTGTCATCTGGCTCCTTCTCAGTTATTTGAGAAATCTGATATCATTTCCAAAGGGCAGCAGAGAAGTGCAGGCGGAGTGACCAACTGAAGTAATCCAGTGTGGTACTCAAGTTTGGTGGTCCCATACAAGAGGGACCCTGTGGACACAGCAGGTATGGAAGTAATGGTAGGGATAAGGCCAATCTACAGAGAGAGCCCAGGAGAACCAGGTCAGAGCTGTCTTCTAAGCAGGCTGGGAGAGAGAGGGAGGGAGGGAGAGAGAGAGAGAGAGAGAGAGAGAGAGAGAGAGAGAGATGCCTCAGGGTGAAGACAGACAGGGGAGAGTGAGGTCAGGCTTGTTCTGCCTGGCAGTTATGAAGCGATTCACAGAGCTGCTCTCGAAACAATGGAGCACACAGATCAGACCTCAGGGGAATGGATTCGGCAGAGGTGAATGGGTGTCAGCGCCCACAGATGGTCCTGGGGGAGTTGAGAGAGGGGCAGGGAGAGGAAGCTGTAGACACCAGAGAGGGAGAAAGGGTGAAGGTTTACTGGAGTGAGGGTCTCACTGGCTGGACTCAGTCCAGGGAGAGAGGAACCTTCCCGATGGGAAGATGGGAGTCAGACTCAGAGGAGCTACCGTGTAGGGTCCCACGCCTGCTCACGGGGGGAGCGCACGCTGGTGCCAGGATCCTTGCCTTCTGATGCACACACACTGAAGATGAAATTGGGGTGTCAGGTAGCCAAGGGTGACAGTCTGGGAGCCAAGGGGTGATGCTGGGGAAGCTTTGGGGCCACTTGAGCAGGGAGTACAGAGCAGAGACATGGCCAGAGACACCTGTAGCTCGGGACTCCCTTTATTTCCAGAGTCTAAAGTAGCAAATAGCTCTCAGGCTGCTTTCCCCAGAAACTGGGTCATGTTGCTCACCAAAATAGCGTAGGCCTGAAGGAGCATGAACAGGAGGGTGCAGCGGCCTCTTATTCACAGGTCCCAGCCCGAAATATTGCTCTCCTGGGATAAAAACTTATATAATAAACAAGAAATAGAAGCACAGCTCTGGGAGTAGAAAAGAATGTAAAAGAAGTTGCTTTCCCTTGTCTATAATTTTGATTTGGCTGTTTTGTTTCTTTTTTTTTTTTTTTTTCCAGACGGGAATTCTATGTGTAGCCCTGGCCATCCTAGAATCTATAGACCAGGCTAGCTTCAAACTCACAGAGATGTGCTTGCTTCTGCCTCCTGAGTGCTGGGATGGAATGCATGCACCACCACCCCTCAGTTTAGCTATAGATTTTTAACTTTGTATTTTAGAATAGCTACAGGTTCACAAGAATGTCCATAAAGAAAATTATTAAATGAGACATTTTCCCACCATCAGGCAAGGAAAAATGTTGCTGGGCTTGTGGCTCAGGAGGCTGAGAAACCAGGAATACCATGAGTTCAAGACCAGCCTGCTCCGCAAAATAAGGCTTTGTCTCAGGAAACAGCAAACACAAAAGACTGGGAAGATAGACCAGGAAGTAAAGTGCTTGCTGAACAGACATAAAGATCTGAATTCAATCCCCTAGAGTCACATTTAAAAAATAATAATAATAAACTGGACATGGTGGTGCACACCCATAACTCCAGTGCGGAGGAGGGTCCCTCGGCAGCCTGAATATCTGGGGACTGTGCCTTCAGGATTGCATGTTTCTGTGCACTTCAGCCTGGTCCCTCCAGATGTGTGAAAAGTACACATCTGCACAGGGGGAGAGCTGTCCAGTGACGGGGAGCTATCACACTGCTAAGTAGAATTCCACTGAACTACAAAATAAAGCAGATAAACGTATGTACCCTGCAAACCACAAATAACCAAGAGTGAACAGGGCAAGAAACCATACTGTAGCATATGCTGCGACATCATGTGTGCGTGCATGTGGGTGAGTCTTTGTGTCTATGTCTATGTGTCTATGTGTCTGTGTATGTGAGTCTGTGTCTGTGTACATGTGTGTGTGTGAGTTTGTATGCCTATGTGTAGGCTGTGTGTCTATGTCTCTCTGTGTGAGTCTGTGTGTCTGTGTGCATGTGTGTGTGTGTGTGCCTATGTGTGTGTCTGTGTGCCTATGTGTGTCTGTGTGTCTGTGTCTGTGTGTCTGTGTGCATGTGTCTGTATGTGTGTTTCTGTGTGCATGTGTGTGTGTGCCTATGTGTGTGTCTGTGTGCATGTGTGTATGTATCTGTGTGTCTGTGTGCATGTGTCTGTGTGTCTGTGTCTGTGTGTGCACGTTGGGGATCTGAATTTACCTTACCAGCTGAGCCATCTTCCCAGTCCCTAGGGTTACATAGTTTAAATCTCTCTTCATCAGGAATCCTCTAGTTCTCTTTATTCTCTAATTACACTGCTCAAAAAGGACCCAGCGGGGTGTCCTTCAGGAGTGTCCTTCAGGGGTGCCCTTCTGAGACTAAAATTCAGCTCTAAATGCAGGAGAATCAATCTCTGCAGGAGAGTGCTGTTGACATCATTATTTCCAATAGCACTGTGTAGGGAGAGACAAAAGGTCCTAGTTGTGCTGTGGGGGGCGATGCCCACAATGTAAGCTGGTTTTAAAATCATTTTATAGAGCAGATAAGACAGAGGAAGGAAGATGTTAAAAATATATTAGTGTCCTATCATCTAAACTTTTAACTCCAGGAGTTACACTTTAAGGAAACAATGATCTTATTTATGGATATATTCGTCACTTGCTCAAATGTCCAGCAGTAATAATGTGGGTTATCTACTCTGTTTAATAAGCATCTGATCAGCTCTTAATGTGTGTGAAACCCTGGGCTGGGTATGGGAACAGAGCCACACGATATTTGCCCCTCGGTGAAGGAAAGCTGCTGCCCGTTTCCCATCATTAACGATCTCCATGTCTTCCCCACCCAGCGGCCATCTCCTCCTCAGATGAAGACACACTCGTAAATGTATTTCCAATTCATTTGACATTAGTTTCTGATACAACTGCAGTGTGGCCTTACGAAAGATAAGCAAAGTGGGCAGCGCATATTGATTCCCGTAGCCCTGAAACATGGAAGGGCCCCAAGATAGGGGAGACGGTGTTTGTTCAATGACAGAATTGTATCTATCACATTTTATTGCCCGAGAGAGGATTTAGGAGCACTGAGCGTGATTTATTTGAGTCTGTAAATAACAGCAGTATTGATGAAGCCATCTTGCAGTAGAGATAGCCTGGGATCATGGCCGTGGAAGGTCACTTCCGTCCAGATGTCGCTCCCAGACTACTGTTGAACAAGGAAAAGGTATGTGACACAGATATGTCAATCATTGCCAATCCCTCTCAGCACCGACACCCCTGACATCTCCAGACAGACTGAGCCTGATCTGGAGGACAGTTTGGGGCGATTGTTGGTCATTGCCCTGCCTTTAGATTCGACCACAGCTAATTCAAACCACGGTGCTAAGAATCTACCTTTGGCTTCCGAGGGACCGCCCTCAGGTGACCCCGCCCTCAGGTGACCCCGCCCTCAGGTGACCCCGCCCTCAGGCGAACCCACCATCCCTGCCATTCGTTTGCTTCACTGCTTAAAGCTTTGAACAGGGATGGTGCCATTTAAAACATCCTTAGATGCCTGCCTGGTGTTTCCATTTACACTCAGTCTCCTTTGATCTTACTCTGCCGACCGGTGTCCAGGGTCAAACCCTGTCCAGTGTCTCCCCGTGCCTTCCCTCCCCACCCCCACGCGCGCGCGCGCGCGCGCGCGTGCGCGCGCGCACACACACACACACGCACGCGCACACACACACACACACACACGCACACGCACACACACACTCACACACATACACGCACACACACACACACGCACGCACACACATACACACACACATGCGTGCGCGCACACACACACGAGCACGAGGCTCACTCCTCATGGAGACAAGGAGAGACGTGTGAAGGAAGTCAGACTGGGCGAGGACCCCAGGGCTGAGCTCAGTGAGTGCAGGAAGCTTTCTCCACCCTCAGTGGAGAGGCAGCCTCTCACATGGTCACCATTTGTAACCCACAGTAACATTCTCACTAGCAGCTAGAGAAAGGAAGAAAGTCTATGGCGAGAGAGGTGGGCTGTTGCAGACAGCGGTGTTGGAAAGAGAGGAGCCCAGAGGAGTTCATGGAGAGGCTGACTGCTCATGGTCCTCACTGTGGCCTGGATGGTGCTCACAAATATCAGATAGCCAAAAGGAGCATCGTAACTATGAGCGACTTATCACACTCTAAACCTTGGCGAAGCGGTCTTTCAGAATGATGAACTCTTAATTCGACCTCCGTCAGGTCTGGCTTGGTCTCAGACCCCACCAAGGGGGTTTCCTCACACAAGCCTTGCTCTGTAACGTGGTCCCGAGCCCTCTACACAGGAGAAGCGGCGCTCTTTCTGCTGTGTGGGGGTCACACTGTGAACTTGGCGAGGCTCGAGACAATGAACATTCCTCGGATGAGGGTTCCAATGAGAGCATTAGACTTGCTGTGTTGGACTGTCATTCCACCCAGAGCTCTCCAAGGCCGGGACTAAGTCTCATTCATTCATTTATTGAGGTGAATTGGGGTTACCAAGTGTTTCCTTCCTGGCATAGCCTCAGCTGTGTTTTAAAGGGAAGCTCTCTCAAGCCAAATGAGCCCTCACTAATCATCTTCCTCCACCCTCTTCTGTAAGTACTGGTGAAGAGAGCTATGACACGGGACGCCACAGCTTCCAGAACCCTCCAGAGCAAGGGTTCAGATTACACTTAGCTCCAGAAGATGACAGTCAATACCTGTGTTCACATCTGTGGCAGTCTTCCGACCATGTGTCGGGCTCAGGTTTTCTTTGGGGTATCCTGTCCACCCAGGAAGGGATTCTTCTGTTTGCCAGCCTGTGTGGATGAGGCAGGGCAGATCTTGGAGAAGTCAATGGGAATCTGGTCTAAACAAGATGCACAACTTTTTGTGATAAAGAGATGATTACAAAAGTCTCTATCCCCCTTCCCTCAGGATAAAAAAATCTTAGACAAGAATTCTGATTGGCTCTGTTCTGGTTGTGGGCTGACTGGCCTCCCAGATCCTTGCAACCAGGGGAATGGGATGTTATGATTGGATAAACCCAAGTCCTGGTCCTCCGTGATGGAGCTGATCACCAAGGGGATAGACCCAAGTCCTGGTCCTCCTTGTGACAGAGAGGATCACTAAGGGGAAGTGAATGGGATGGACCCACTCCAGTCACACAGATAGCTTTTCCCAGATTGAATTAGAATCTTCTAACAAAAGGAGACCAGGGTGGGGTGATATAGCTCAGTCAGTAAAGTGTGGAGACCTGAATTCAAGTCCCAGAACCCTCGTAAGAAGAAGGAAATAAAGCACCAGGTACCTGCTTATGATCCCACACTGGGAGGTAGACACAGGTGGATGCCCGGGACTCTGGGTCCTGCCAGCCTCACCTACTCGATGAACTGAAGACCAGTGAGAGACCCTGCTCTATGTGCACACACACACACACACACACACATGCACACACAGACACACATATACACACACACTCATGCACATACACACACAAACACACACACATGCACACACACAAACACACACATACACACACATGCACACACACAGACACACACAAACACACACACACAAACATGCACACAGATACATACATGCATACACACATACAATTTTAAAAAGGAAAAGAACAGAATACATTCTGGGAAGCTGTACAATCTTTACTAAAGAAGAGAAGACAAAGCAACTCCAAGCAGCAAGGCTGCTGTCTGAAGAGAAGGCGGTTTTGCTGTCACAGGGAGGGTGACAGGCCTAGCCTTCCCTCTGCCGGGTGCCTTTTACTTCTGTGCTGCAGGTCACTACCCGGCTTCTGGTGTGCTATCACGTTTGGGCAGCAGAAGAAAAGGCCCAAAGGCTGCCCTCCCCGTCAGCAGCAAAACCACCAGGCTGGTTTTTAATATATTCAAAGTGGACAGAAACTTGACCTTCACAGAGAAGAAAGCAGCTCTCTCAAGGTGGGGAGGGGCATTGCCGAGAGGGAAATCACCATCCTGTCTTGACCTGGGAAGCCTGTGAAGGGATGATAGACTCTCATGGTGGGAAAGGTGCCTTCCTTGCCTTCCACCGGGGTCTGTGTCCTCTGAAAGCCCACAGTCTGAGGTGCCTGCACCTCTTTCATTGTTCAGGGCTATTTTGCTCAAGAGAAAGAACATTTTGGCTAGTCCACTGGGACTCAGAAGGAGGTCTGGCCAGCCTTAAAGTCTGACGTTGAGCACTGCTCCTTGGCCTCCCATGTTCCGCCCGTGAGGCTCTGCACAAGCATTTTAATTTTTCGAAGTCTCTTTTCCGAAGGACAAATGGAGACAAGCAGACTTGAAGCTGGTGGAAAACGCACCAGAAAATGATCTCGGATTTTATTTCCCATCCAACTAAAAAAATCAGAGGCAATCTTTCAGAACCTCGTATTCAGCGGTTCTTAACAGCACTCCTTATCATGGAGAGCATGTGAAGAATCGGCCCACTGACCGACCACACACAGCCTTATTCCATTCGCCTCACCTTGGCGCAGGCCCTGCCTGCTTCTTCATCAGCAGCAGCATGGAGAGAGCAAAGAGAAAGAGAAACAGCAGTGGTGTGTGTTGGCTGGCGAGGTGGCTCAGTGCGCAGAGGCACTTTAGGGAATCCTATTTTTTTTCCCAGAACCCACAAGCTGAAGGAGAGAACAGAATGCTGGACATTGCCCTCTAACCTCTGCATGTGCTCCCCTTTAAGAAATAAACATTTAAAAAAAAAAGAACTTTTTAAAAGAACCCTGAGAGATGATGTAACAGGCAAAAGAGTTTGCAGAAGACCAGAGTGAGGCTCTTATTAGCCACCAGGCCAAGACCAGGCCAGGAGCTCACAGCTGCCTGTAACTCCAGCTCCGGGGAACCAGGTGGCCTCGGCTGGCTCCTCCAATACCGCGCACGGGGGTCTAGTACCACGTGTGCACAGGAAGTAGATGGGGAGTGTGAGACGCGGCATGTGCATCCTGCCATGAAGGCCTGGCTCTGAGCCCACGCCTCACAGAAGATGCATTCTTACCTCTCACCCAGTAACTCACGCCATGGTTTGGGTGGATGTTCAGGTCTCCTAGACCCCTTGTCTCAGGGTAAGAACATGACTTCCTGCCTTTATTCTGCTGTTAGAAGTAGAACCCCAGCACCCACATGCTGGGGTGCTTCCCTCTGCCCACTCTGAATCCTGATTGCAGGTTGAGGTGTGGCATCTCCTCTTGGTTGCTGACTGGATTGAATTAGCCTCCGCTTCCTTTGTGTTTCCCAGCCTGTTCTGGTTGTTTTGAATTGGCCTCAGCACTGGATGCCTCAGACCAGGCAATCAGCCTTAGTTTTCCAGTATATTTTGTTGACCTGTAAATATGCAGACTTCGTGGGTCTTTGGTTTTAGCTATATATTAATTTTCCTTTTTATATTTTACCTATAACTCTTTGGAGAAGAAGGAATTCAGTAAAGTAACATTTTATAAAAGAAAATAGAAACCTGATTCCCTAAGATCTTATAGCTAAGAAACCATAGTGAGACTGCCACCAGGAGCACAAAACGGATGCTCCAGCCACTGCATCAGAACGCCCTTCATTTCAAAAAGTTTTGTTCATTCATTCATTCATTCATTCATGTGTGTGTGTGTGTGTGTGTGTGTGTGTTTAAACATATGTGGGGGGATGGCACATGTATGTCTGTCTGTGTGCACTACATGCATGCAGGTGCTTATGAAGAGGCCAGAAGAGGGCACCATATCCCTTGGGGCTCCAGACACCGGCTGTTGTGAGCTATCGAACATGGGTACTGAACTCAGGTCCTCTGCAAGAGCAACAGTATTCATAACTACTGATCTGTCTCCAGCCCAGACAATGGTCCCCCTTTTACTCTAGAGGTTCTTTTATGGCCAACTAAACAGAGAATCTCACCCTGTACATATAAAATGAATCAATAGTCAAGGTAACAGTTAATCGGGAGTTGAATTGAAAGCAAAGTATCTTTTTCAGGGCACAACCTGTATCATTCATTCCTTTTGTGAATGACACTGATTTCAAGTAATAATGACAGTATTCACAAAGAGCTTTTAATGCACAAGTAGAAGCAAAGATGTAAGCTACACAGCACTCACTACCTGAGTGTACTGGCTGGTTTTGTGTGTCAACTTGACACAGGTTGGAGTTATCACAGAGAAAGGAGCTGCACTTGAGGAAATGCCTCCATGAGATTCAGCTGTAAGGCATTTTCTCAATTAGTGATCAAGGGGGAGGGCCCCTTGTGGGTGGTGCCATTCCTACAGAGCTGGTAGTCTTGGGCTCTATAAGAGAGCAAGCTGAGCAAGCCAGGGGAAGCAAGCCAATAAGTAACATCCCTCCATGGCCTCTGCATCAGCTCCTGCTTCCTGACCTGCTTGAGTTCCAGTCCTGACTTCCTTTAGTGATGAACAGCAGTGTGGAAGTGTAAGCTCAATAAACCCTTTCCTCCCCAACTTGCTTCTTGGTCATGATGTTTCTGCAGGAATAAAAACCCTGACTAAGACACAAATAGATGCACAGCAAAGATATAAGCTACACACCACTGTCTGGGGCACAAGACACAAAGGGATTCACAACATAGACCCTATTCCAAGCTGGCCCTAGACTATCTGTTTTTAAAATTACAATATATTAAAAAAGATAGCCCAGAGGATCTGGGGCTGTTGTAGAAAGCTATCTTCCAAGCTAACAGACAGTCATCATGACTGGGGGACCATTCAGTGACACAGATGCTCTGTGGGTCACCCGAACTGTTATGAGAGAGAGACAGAGAGAGACAGAGAGAGACAGAGAGAGACAGAGATAGAGACAGACAGAGACAGAGACAGGGACAGAGACAGAGACAGAAAGGGAGGACAGCTACAGGGATCTCCTCGGGCACCCTCCATCTTTGCTTCTCTTTCTCAGGCCCAGATCTTCTTCCTGCTTGTCTGACCAGAGAGCTCTGGGAATTACCTGCTGCTGGTTCCCCAGCACTGAGCCAAGACTGGAGGTCTGTCCTGCTTCTTACATTTGTGCTTGAGCTTGATCCCAGACCCTCATTCTCATAAAGCAAGCTCTGAAACTTCCTTCACTTCATCCAAGGGATAGGCAGGTTCTCCACTTCAGCAGCCTGGCACAGTGCACCGGCCTGGACAACCCTCCCCTTCGTTAGTTTATGACCTGTAAAGACCACATAGCTATGGTGAGCTGAGAAAATGTGGGACTGTGGTCACTTCTGCAGTGACACATATTCACATCGCTAATGATAGCTCCAGGCTATCCACGGTGTCTATTTCAAACAGCACCCAAGTGCTGGAACCTCCAATACAATGTTAAATAATAACGTAACCCTCATGAATGCAGATTACATAGCACCTCTGGTTAGCGTGCATAGAACCAAGCACATATCCATGGGGTGATATCAGTGTATCAGGATGAACAGCCAGGGTGGCCCCGCGACGACTAATCTTGGCTGCCAACTGGCTGCATCTGGAACTAACTAAAACACAAGCTGCTGGCACTTCTGTGAAGGGTTTTCTTAATCACCATATTTGAAGAAGGAAGACGCACCCTAAATCTGAGCCACGTGGTGGCACCCAGATCAAAGTACTTGGATGAAGAAATCTGCTTTTTGTCTGCTTGCCCTGACTCTCGCTGCCTAGTTCATCTACCCTACGGCTACTGTTCCTTCACTGATATTAGAAAGTTGTAGTTTCTTTGGGATTCCAAGGTAGACTAAAGGCCAGAAGCTCTTCAGGAATCTTCTAGGCCTTCAGGACCAGATTGGGACCGTGGACTGAGCAACTACTGATTCTTTCCTGTGTGAGACAGCCTTTCCTGTGTGAGACAGTCGTTGTTGAATTACACAGGCCATATCCTATAAGTCACTCTTATAAATTCCATAGATAGATAGATAGATAGATAGATAGATAGATAGATAGACAGATATGGAGAGACAGACACAGAGACAGAGAGACAGATACTGATAGATATAGATATATTCACATACACACACACACACACACATGGTTGGATCGGTTTGTTCCTTTAAAGGACCCTGACAACATAAGCCCCCAGCTGAAGGGACACCAGTCTGAATAAGCAAGACCAAGACCAAGACAGTCATGGGCCAGCTAGCTTCCAGCAGCTGTGAAGTGTCATATTGTAGCACATGTCCTTGCTTCAAAAATGCTAAACATGACATTTTTTAAATGACAAAAATCTGGTAAATGTGACACACACACACACACACTCCTATGCCGTAAAATTGTATCCAGAGGAAATCGATTCTCACAAAAGGTCTTGTGATTGCTGTTCCCATCCTGACAACCTCAAGCACACTCCACAGTGGGATCACTATCAGTTGCCTACTTGACCTAGTTTTACAAACTGAGCTGTCCCCAAAGCACGCTTCTCATAAATGGAAGTAATTAAAGTGTAGGCACTCTGAAGGACTCCCCGTTCGCACAGCACACACCCTGCTGGGGAGTCGAGAGCATCCTGGTCCTGTGTCCTCTCCATCCCAGTGAGGTAGCGTAGCTCATGGTCTCAGACTGACTGCTGAAGTGCCTGTACTGTCAGGATGAAGCTGATACCTGAACTCTCTTAGAAACAAGAACAGGGCAATCACCGGACTCTAGACAGGATCCTGTGGGAGCCACACTGCAGGTGACCATGACTTCACATCTCCTGACAACAAAGACAATTGATCCAGGCGCCTTAATGCTGGTGAAAGCTGGGGATGCAGGCTAGTCTGTATGGAGCATGCTCGCCCTAGCAAGAAAGCCCAGGTGCAACCGTAGAGAAGCCAGGGATGGTGTTGCAGCCCTCGGGAGGTATAGGCCAGAGGACAAACATTCAAGGTCATCCACTAATAGACTCTCAGACCTTATAACTTCTGTCGCCACTAGAGGTATCATTCTAGCCTTAGAACCCAGCACCTGCCAAAACGGGGACAAAGACCTGGATATAGCTCCGAGGTCCAGGAAAACCTCTGAATGTGTCAGCCCTGCCTATTGGTTTCTGTAGCTTTGCTTTTTGCTAACAGAAGTATGCCAAACAGAATGTGGTTTTGTCCATAAAAGTCAAAGGACAGTGAGGCTTGGAGCTGCATGATTTGGGCAAGTTCTCCGAGCAGTTGCTGGCCAGCAATACAGACTTTCTATTTGAGTGTCTGTGTGCTCTCTGACATGTTGAATTTGAGGCTAGCCTGGGCTTCATAAGATCCTGTTTATAAACAAACAAATAAACAAACAAACCTGTTTTTCAGTTTAATTTTTCTAAAGTGCCACCAGCTGGGGCCAAGTGTTCCACCGCACTAGCCTATGAAGGAAGGACATGTCACACTCCAAGTTCAAGTCTAGCTTACAACATGGCCACAGGTCATCCCCAAGGAGAAAGGGAGACTTCTGCCACAGGGAAGGCAAAGGTTATCAGTTCTCTGAATTTGAAATTTACCTCAATGTACAATAGAAGGCTCCTTCCAGCAAAAGAGCATGCTGGGAGTCACAGGGCCACAGAAGTCAGGCCAGCCTGTAGGAGAGAGCTGTGGTAGGGCACTCACGCACTCTGAAGCTTCTGGAGTCATGAATGCAGGCCTGCCTGTGGCCACCAGCCTCTCCCACTGACAGTGTGGGGAGGTTCTCTCTGAAGCCTGGAAGCAAATATTCATAGGTGGAAAAAGAACCATAAGCACATCTCTGGAGCCAGCAGCACCTTGTCTCGGGTTCTTTAGGCCCATCTGGTCCTCTCCAGGCAGGCGGACTGCCTGGAAATCCCAGGGCTCCGGCTGCAAATTCACCCACTCCTGGCTCACGATCTCCGCTGTAGCACAGCACAGGCGTCTCCTTTCGCAGCCTGGCACCTCTTGCAGTAACGAGACTTGCCAAGAAGTAGCTACACTCTTTCCTGCTCTTTACATCCATAATTTCGCTTTAAAATTAGCAACTTATTATGCAAAGGGCCGTCCACCAGCAGCCTGAAATAGCCAGAGACTTCAGAGCTCGTGGACTTGAGGGGTTTGTGAGGTGTCCCTCTCTTCCTTTGCCTCAACTGAGTCAGAATGGGAATGGATGGCTGGGAGCCTTGGGATGCCTTTTAAACCTAGACCTTCCCAAGAGCCTCGGAGCTCTTCTCCACCCCCTGCACACTGTTTGGACATCAGACTTCATTCAGGAAGGGCAGTACCTGGGGAAATGGCAGAAAATGCGAATTCTCAATTCCTCGGGGCTTTCATCTCGTCCACTAGAGATTTATCTGTCAGTGAAAGCCACAGCCCTTGCCTCGTGAACGGCCCTGAGCACACGGACTCATGCTGCCCTGCCTCTCTCAGCATGAGCTCTGGGAACATTCACATTTCTCAGGGTCCATTTCAAAATTTAACAGCCGACGGGAGAAGCCCAGGTTTCCTTTGAGAATACTGTCATTCCTGCTAGCAGGCAGTGGAGACTTCCAGGATCCTGCCTCCATTCTCAGTCTTAGGATGTGCTTGACAAACTAAGACAGGGACCAAAACTATAAGACCATGATTCTTAATCAACGGCTGAGTTTCTCCTTTTCCTCTTGACTCCAAGCTCCAAACTCTTATGTAAGAAACACAATCTGGCAGACAAAAATCATTTTCACTCCTCTGCAAGTCTTTGGCAGCCCTGGGCACGGCAGCCAGAAGCTCCTCACCCATCTGGAGCCAGGATCCTGCCAGCCATCCCCACAGAAGCTGGTAAACTCCTTCCTTCACCCGTGTCGCAGGTGACAGTATTGCATAGATGCACACAGGTATGCACATGCACACATGCACACACACGTGCCCACGTATAGGCATGCACACTCACATGCACACATACACACATCCACTCAAAAACACACATGTACAGGAATATGCACTTGCACACACATATACAGGCATGCACACTCACATGACACATTCCTCTCCAGCTGCTGGTTTATAAGTGCGTGGCACTCTGCAGATCCAGCCCTGCCCTAAAGAGCAGCTTAGGTTGTTAGGTTTGAGACTGATCAGGCTACACCTACCCATCCTAACCTTTCTTTCCAGGACTGTAAAATAAACATCAAATCCCTCGCCAGTGACCCTCAAACACCCTAACCTGTTCCCCAGATTCCAGGAGAATAGCAGACCCTTATTTAATTTTCACTTCCCTAAGGAAACTTCCAGGCTGGGGCTGCCTGTCTGGATATCTGAGTGTGATGGACAGAGAGTATCTCTTTTTTAAAATTATAATTATTATATGTAATTACACTGTAGCTGTCTTCAGACACCCCAGAAGAGGGCGTTAGATCTCATTACGGATGTTCGTAACCCACCACGTGGTTAGTGGGATTTGAACGCAGGACCTTCGTAAGAGCAGTCAGTGCTCTTAACCACTGAGCCATCTCTCCAGCCCCAACATAGGATATCTTAATCACCGTTCTACTGCTGTGAAGAGACACCACAACCAAGGCAGCTCTTACAAAGGAGAGCATTTCATTGTGGTCTTGTTTACAGTTTCAGAGGTTTAGTCCATTGTCATTACAGTAGGGAGCTTAGCAGGGCTCAGGCGGGTGCTGTGGATCAGTAGCTGAGAGTTAGAGTGTAATCCATAGGCAAAGGATGACACTGAGCCTGCCATGGGCTTTTGAAACCTCAAGAGCCACTCCAAGTGACACTTTCTCCAACAAGGCCACACCTCCTAATCCCTGTAATTCTTTCAAATAGTCCCACTTCCTATAGTGACGAAGTTTTCAAATATATGAGCCTGTGATGGACCATTCTTATTCAAGCCACCACACATGGGTACACCTCTTCCTTACTTCCTTACATGTCAGCCAAGTATTTGTTCCCAGAATGGAGACACCGCCTATGAATCAGAGCCAAGCAGGCTGAAGCAGAGCTAGGAGGAAACACTCCCTTCCTCTGAGACCGGGAATCAGGGACCCTCACTCTGCACTGGGGCCTGACCCCCCCTCAGAGCCCCTGCCCTCCTGCTGTCTGCCTGTGGCATTAATAACTCTTTGAATAAATGCCTTATTCAGAAGGACACTCTGAATGTCCCCTTCAGTCCCAAACCTGAGGCCTTTCAGGTGGGAATGTCTAAACAAAGGTTTACTTTTATGGTGAAATTCCCACTGTTCAAACACAGCTGCTGTGTGTGCCTACGAGCACAGCAGGGCAAGAGAGTCTCCATCGTTCCTTCAGGGTACATCTACCCTTGTTTTGATTGCTTGTTTTTGTGCCTGTGTTTTTCCCCCATAACCTCCCCCCTAAAATATCACCATCCACGCTGAAAGGTGTTGCCTATCTCTGACCCTCCCCCTACCGACTGCCAGAATTCACACTAAAAGGGATGGAATCCCAGGTTGAATCCTGTTCATCCCAAGACAGCCTGTTTTCCATGGCTGAGCCCTGTCTCTCAGGCACTGGCTTTGCTGAGCAAAGCATTGATAGCAAGAAAGGGTTAAGAGGGTTCTTGGCAATGGCTGTCAACATTGAAAATGTGCAGACCCGGAGCTGGAGAGATGGCCCAACGGGTAAGAACACTGACTACTCTTCCAGAGGTTCCGAGTTCAAATCCCAGCACACACATGGTGGCTCACAACCATCCGTAATGAGATCTGATGCCCTCTTCTGGTGCGTCTGAAGACAGCTACAGTGTACTCACAATAAATAAATAAATCTTAAAAAAAAAAAGAGAGAGAAAAGAAAGAAATTATGTACAGACCCTTTAATTCCAGCAATCCCACACCTAGGAACTCACCCATCCTGTTGGTGAGCTTGTTCCTATGGGGAACGAATGGGTCAGCATGTGGCTTTCAATTCATGCCACAGGTCGTGTCAATCCAGTCAGTGCAATGGACTAATACCTCTACCGGTACACACTGGTCAGCAAGCAGCAACCCAGCACAAGCCTTACCATAGGCAACTGTCCCCCTAGAAGATAGGATCTAGAAGACCCACAACATAAACAGACACTTTATTCATACCCCAGGAAACCACACAACAAATTACCATTTCTAAAATATGTTCAGGAGAAAAGAAGTCCTCAAGACCTAAAAACAGAAGCCTTTCCTAAAACCAGTGCCTTCGCAGTTACAGCAGACAGCTTCTTGACCTCCATTAAACAGAATGAGCCGTGGTGAGCAGAAATCCAATGAATAATACATCAGGCTCCCGCTTGTCCCTCCGTGCCCCACTAAGCTTCCTACACTATGAAATGGACCCGTGTTGATGAGATGCTTCTCATGACTGGAAACGTCCTTTGTTGAAAATGTCACGTATTTCCCAGCACTGAATGAGGTATCATTTAACATTACAATTTTTTAAAGGTCCATTTGTTTTATTTTATGTATACATGTGTTCTGGATGGATGGATGGATGGATGGATGGATGGATGGATGGATGGATGGACAGATGGATGGATGGATGGACGGATGGGTGGAGGTATAGCACATATATGTGTGTCTGAGGAATCAGAAGGTGTCAGATCCCCTGGAACTGGGGTAACAGGTGGCTGTGAGCCACCATGTGGGTACGCTGGGAAGCAAACCTGGCTCCTCTGTAAGAACACCAAGCACCTTTAACTGCCGAGCCATCTCTCCAGCTTGTCATTTAACATTTTAATCACCAAAACCAGAAATAAATTCCTAGATTCCCACATCGGCCAATAGTCATAGATTTCTCCTAGTCAAGTCTTCCTTTCAAATATAATGTCCAGACAAGATGTTGGCAGTCCTCCATGGGGGGCAGGAAGGGTCCACCCAGGAGGAATTCTGGACTCTTATGAGGAGTTGGTAGGGGGCATTGGAGACCCCAGAGTGGATGCTGCCCTTTTCACCCTGTGATCAGCTTGAGGGATCTTCAGGGAGAGCAGCTTGAGGGAGGACTTATTTTGGCTTGTGGCTTAAAGGGAGCCGGGCCATCATGGTGGCGAAGATGTGGCAGCAGGGAGCTTCACCACAGCCAACAGCCACAGAATATGGCTGGACCTCCCACCTGTTCACACCCCAGTGGGACAGGAAGCAGAGACAGCAAGTGGGGCCTGGCTATCAACCCCAGGCCTGCTCCAGTGAGCCTCTCCCGAGAGGCTGTACCTTCTAAAGGTTCCACAGCCTCTCAGAGCAACCCCACCAGCTGGGACCAAGCGCTGTAAACATGAGAGAGCCTGGGCAGAGCATCTCACACTCAGACGCGCCTGCTACCATCTCGCAGCAGACGACGCATAGTACAAGCCGCAAATAAGGCATGACCCCTTCTTCTTCTTCTTCTTCTTCTTCTTCTTCTTCTTCTTCTTCTTCTTCTTCTTCTTCTTCTTCTTCTTCTTCTTCTTCTTCTTCTTTTTTTTCGAGACAGGGTTTCTCTGTGTAGCCCTGGCTGTCCTGGAACTCACTCTGTAGACCAGGCTGGCCTCGAACTCAGAAATCCGCCTGCCTCTGCCTCCCAAGTGCTGGGATTACAGGTGTGTGCCACCACCGCCCTGCTTGACCCCTTCTTTATTTGGGGAGAAAGGTGATCTCTCTTCCTTATAAGCACTCAGTGAGCTCACACACTGAAGATCCCAGCGGAGGGTCCTCCAACAGGCCTTCCCATGCATTCAAGCAAACTTGCCACCCAGCCATCTCCAATCTCTGCAGAGCTGGGTTTTTCCATCCTGCCTGTTCTAGCTATCCAGATGTTCTGTCATAGGCACTTAGGACTTGTATAGTGTCTGTTACATTTTGTGATAGTGAGTAGATTCCACAAAGGCTACGTGTAAATCTGTCTTCATTCTTCATGGCCCTCCCATCTCCTATCTTCCTAACCTGTCCTGGTCTCCCATGTCTCCCTAGGGACACCCCCATGTCACCACCAGACTCACTGGAAACCCTTACCTAACTCCTTCCCTGACCTGATACGAACACCTCCCCCTCAGGTTATCTGCCTCCTCCCTCCCCCATACCTCCCCCCAGACTCCTTCTGATGTGCATGCCACACATGGTAAATGTTTGTAAGAATGTGGGCACTGTGTATACAGATGTGCAGAGTTGTGTATACAGATGTGCAGACAAGCACACCGGTGTCTTCCTCCACTCTCCACCTCTTTTAAAAGACTCCCACTAAACCTCGAGCTCATCAGCTGGCCAGGTCAGTGAGCTGCAGAGATCCTCCTGTCTAGACCTCCTTTGCCCTGAGAGAACTTCTCCCTTGGCTTTTAGTGGGGATCTGAACTCAGTTCCTTGGGACAGCGGGCATAAGCTGGCTGAGCCACCTCCCCACCCCCAGCCCCAGGCCCCCAGCTCCCAGAGGTGTTTATTGGTGTGGGTATTTATTTTGTCCGGTCTTGGTCATACTACATCCCCAGGAGCTGGGCACGGTTCATAAATCTTGAGGAAAGCAGTGGAGGGGAGGAGTCAGCTAAGCATCCAGAGCTCAGCCCACCGGTCCAGGAAGGACAGCGCCTGTGGATTCCGATTACAGTGAACAGCCCCGCATCAGGCTACTTTATTCATGTTTCCAGGCGTGCTTGGTCTGCCACAAATACCGCTAATCGCTACAATCAGAGCTGTCTAGTGGGGGGAAATTACCCCACAGCATTTAATCTGCTACTGTTTAAAGCATGTTGCTTCTAGGTTGTAGAGACTGCTGCAGCCACAACCAGGAACCTAACCAGGCATCACTTGCCTTTTCATAGTCCCCTCAGCCGGAATAGAAAGGGGATTCAAGCTGGGCCCCTTTTCTATTTAGAGTTTCTAAGCCTTTCTCCATTCACCCGACTGACAAGGTTGAGGTCAGGGTTGGCCTGGCTGGCTGGTGACCCCAGGTTACAAGTTAGCAGCGAGAGAGCGGAGAGAGCCACCCTGCAGGGCTTCCTCAGTAAGGATTCTGTGAAATGAGATTGGAGGGACTCAGCAAACTCTAGCACCCTAGGCATAGATAATCACTGGGGGTCTCGGGACTGCCCACACTACAGCAGAGGAAGCCCCCTCTCTCCTTCTTTATCTCAGCCAAGATCCTCACCACCCAGCGGAATCCTTTAACTCTAGAGGGACTAGACTGGAAAGGGCCATCGTGAGCTCCCTGGGAAGGTGAGAGCTCAGCCAGCCAGATCTTGGGGGTGCCTGAGACACTCTCTGGCGCCACTTGGCGACCAAAGGCATCCATAGCTGGTAACTTGTGGGAAGTCACCCTGGGAAGAAACTGCAAACCCTTTCCCAAAGGCTTTTCGGCAAAGGCAGGAGCTGCACCCAATTCTTAAAACTGAAAGAATAGAATCCAGGACGCCAACTGAGATTGAGTTCTCAAATTGAGAGCCCGAATTCCCCTCTCATACTTATGGGAGCCCCCTCAGATCTGAAGTGGTCCCAGAGAAGACACCAGAGTTACTTTTGCTGACGCCCAGCCTGTGAGGGTGCCCCAGTTTCCTTGAAGGATTTGATCCCCAAAGCTCACTGAATGTGGTCAGATAAACTTCTGTTCCTCACCGGGAGTTGGGGTGGTACCCTCCCCCGAAGAGGACTCTGCAGAGGCGCCAAACAGGTGGAAAGGAAGCTCTTTAGATAAGAGTAGGACTCGGGCAAAGTACCCCGCCTGGGAGGGGCTATCCTCATTCACTGGGCCGGCTCCCTTCTCTCCCGGGCCACATCAATCGGTGGTCTCTCCAGTGGCTGCCTCTGAGCACGTGTCTTGCCGGATGCGTCAGCACCGGGTAAACAGATGACTGGCTGCATACCGGGCGGGGCTATTTAAGAGCAGTCGCCCTCCCGCCTGCCCTCAACTTAGCTGGACTGCAGCCTTCTCTCTTGGAAACCGCCAAGCCTGCTGATTCCCCATCCGAAGGTGAGTAGCTGGCCATCCAGGACTCACGGGTGTGGAGACTATTGGCCTGCAGCTCTGCACTGCTTGCCTTTAGTCTTTGCTTTTTCTGTGCCTTGCCTTCCTTGACAGCTGGAAAGATTTCCTGAAGTCAGAAATAATCTTAAAATGCATCTGGGTGGGTGCTGCTGCGGAGAGACTTGTTCTACTGCGTGTTCTCTTGACAGCAACCTGGGGATGGCCATTCTTAGGGTTTCCCTGCTGTTCGGAGCACTTTGCAATCATTTAAAAGAAACTACCTAGAGATTTTAAGACTTATGCCCATTTTCTAAATGCTGTATCAAAAAAAAAAAAAAAATCAGGGCATTGGGGAATAAAAACACATTGTTATGATACAGGACCCATCTGCTCAGTTCTCAAATGTATTGGGGCTTTGACCACATCTAAGGACTGGGCACAGATTTCTGGCTTTTGCTTTGTATAGTGGCTCCCCATAAAACACAGAGGAATCTCTATAAATACAGCTTCTCTTTATGGGCCCACACTTAAAACAGCGATTCCCATTGTCCTGACATTTTTAATGTAGTGAATAAATCTAATCTCCTGCATTTCTCTCCAGGAGTATCCTCCTCGAGTCAGTCAGTCTGTCTCTGTCTGTCTGTCTCTCTCTCTCTCTCTCTCTCTCTCTCTCTCTCTCTCTCTCTCTCTCTCTCACACACACACACACACACACACACACACACTTCACTCTGTGCTTTTCTAGTTAGAAGAGAGATAAGCTACAAAGGTGTCCTGGAACTTCAGGAAAGTAGGAGGAGGCGTTGCTTTTGAACGGGGCAGAAAATCGGGTCTCTGCTGGATTCCCAGGTCCCGGGTGTTGATAACACAAAAGCCAGGCGGAAATGTCCTGAGCTGCGCGGTGGCCAGGGAGCAGCTAGAACTTAGCTTGCCTGTGGCTAGCACGGCTGCAGCCCCCACGCTCAGCCTCAGCAGACTTCTGTGTGCGGGACTTTGGGCTGAAGCCCGCCGAGGCTAGCCTTAGGTTTACGCTTCTCGCCTTTGCTTCCCACAGCCATGAAGAGCGGCGTGTGTCTGTGCGTGGTGATGGCAGTCCTGGCCGCAGGCGCCCTGGCGCAGCCCGTAGTCCCTGCAGAAGGTACGGACCCCGTGGAGCAGCGGGTGGAGGAGGCTCCCCGAAGGCAGCTGAGGGCTGTGCTCCGAACGGATGGCGAGCCTCGAGCGCGCCTGGGAGCACTGCTAGCTCGATACATCCAGCAGGTCCGCAAAGGTAAGGATATCTGCTTCCTCTCGGGCTTCTGCTGCAGCTCCAATCTTTACCCTTTCAGTCCCTGCAGGGAGGAGGAAACAGGAGACGCGCACAAGGAGCAAGATTTTCACTTTTCTTCCCTGAGGTACGCTGCACTGCAGTGTTCAGTAGGCAGGTGGTGTTCACAGGAAGTGGGCGGAGGGCTTATCTCGAAGGTAAGGGGAGCCGGCTAACAGACCCTTTTCTGAACTGATTTTGACACGGTCTTCAGGATGAACTATAACACCGCTTTGGGACATTAAAAAATGATCGAGTGTTGGTAAGAATCCTCAGATCAGCCCCTATTCCCCGTGCTGTATATGGAGCTGAACTGGGGACCACCAGACACTGACGATGGGAACACCTCTGGCAGGAAATGGGTCAGCGCTGAGACAGCCTGAGATCTGAACAAAGCAGTTGGCCTCCCCCAGAACCGCGCAGGAGGAAAGGGTCAAAGGGCCAAGAGTGTTCCCTTGACTGCTAGGGGGTGGGGGGGGTGACCACACAGGGAGAGCTGTATCTTACTTTCTGTAGTTGTTGTGTCTTACTTTCTGTAGTTGTTGGATCGCCAAGCTTCTCCGCATTGGAAGGCCTTTCCCATGAATCCCATAGGCGATTCCGCGCCTCGCCAGTTGAATGTTCATTTCTGTGCCCGAACCTCTCATTTTCAGAGAAAAGATGAGATCAGGGCGACTCAGAACCCCTCCCAGCTCTGGGATTCCGAGGGCAGCCTTCAGGGGTCGTGGCTGGCCCCTGGGCAGCTTTCATCTCTGCCTTTATCCACAGTGGCATGGACGGTGGCCTCTGGTTGGGTGTTAGCCTGGACCAGCAGAGCTGGATTAAAACGCAGGAGGTGGGCATCCCTTCTGTGGGGCTCACTAACCTAGTTTGCCCTGCTCGCATTTGAACAGCTTGTGGTTTGTCCACCTGCCTGCATTTGGCTTGCCTGGTGAGGGGAAACTGGAGCACCTGGTTGAGTCTCCTAGAATTTCACATGAAGATAAGATCTGGGGAAATCAAATGATCTCTTACTTTTCTTCCTGTTTGGGAACTCCCACTTCAGCCACCCCTTTCTAGGTTATTTTCCTGCTAATTCAAAAGAAAGGAGGAAGGGAAAGAGGGAGGGAGGGAGGAAGGGAGGGAGGGAGGGAGGAAGGGAGGGAGGGAGGGAGGGAGGGAGGGAGAGAGGGAGGGAGGGAGAAAGAGAAGAAGAGAGGGGAAGGGAGGGAGGGATGGAGGGGGAAAGGAGAGAAATCAGATGGATGGATGGATAGATGGATGGATGAATAGATAGATAGATAGATAGATAGATAGATAGATAGATAGGGATAGAGATGGATGGGTGGATGGAGAGGTAGATGAAGAGATGGATGAAGAGATGGAGAGAGATGGATGGATGGATAGATGGATAGATAAGTAGATGGAGAGAGATGGATATAGATGGTGGATAGAAAAATGAATGGATATATGGGTGGATGGATGGATAATTGGATAATGAGAAACCTTGGAAACCTGGGGTGCCCCCTCTGCATTCCCTCTGATAGCTCATGTAGGATCCACTTCTCTGGTGTAGACCACCAGCAGCCCCTTTTGAAGTATTCTAGACTTCACTCAGCAGTCAGTCTACAGCCCCTTTGCCCAAGTTTAGGAATATTCCAAACAGTTCTAGCAACAGAAAACCTGGCTGTGGAATCATTGCCTAGAACCAAAGCATGACAGTGTTTTTCCAGCAGAGGTCTCAGCCGGAAGCTCCTCCCAGCTCTCTTCTTTGTGGGTCTCCCCTCAGCCTGCTGGACTCACTGAGCCCAGGAAAGAGCAGCCATCATTTAAAAGTTTTCCCATATCTAGGATCAGGGCTAAGGATAGAAAAGCCATGCTCACTTACTTGACAAATATAAACTAGGAATCAATAATATCAACACTGCACAAGTTCTTTGAATATTGTACAATGTTTCTAAACTTTAATACATATTACTCTTAAAGTTTCTAGACAAGATACTTTGTGACTGACTGGGGCTTAGTATTAGTAGTTGGTAGACTATTGACCCAGACTGCACAGAATCCTGAGTTCAATTCTAGCCCCACATGAAACTGGGTGTGATAATGTACACCTATAATCGTAGCATTCAGGAGGATCAGTTCAAGGCTAGCCTCTGCTTTGCAGTAAGCTGGAGGCTAGCCTGGACTACATGACATCTTGGAAAACTAAAAACTAAAACTAAAAACTAAAATAAAACAAAGTTTCTCCTTAAGGCTTGTCTACAGCATGCAGTAATCCAGGAAGGTAGGGGAAGTTTCCTGCAGAAGGTAGGGGAGGCACCAGCGGCTTGTAGCATCTAGAGCACACTTGACCAGATGCTGCCTCTGTGCCTCTTCCTCCTGCCTCGTAACTGTTCTGCACAGGGAGCATCTTGGAAGGCCAAGCTAAAGAAAGCGAGTGGCATCTGTGCCCATGTTGGCACATCTGAGAGGCAGCAAGGTGATTCTGTGCAGATTTGACTTCCCCTGAGGTCTGGAAGCCATTCAGCTTCCACACAGCTAGGATCTTTAGCTCTGATCCTGAGTGTGGGAAAACTTTTAAATGATGGCTGCTCCTTCCTGGGCTCAGTGAGTCCAGCAGGCTGAGGGGAGACCCACAAAGAAGAGAGGTGGGAGGAGTTTCCGGCTGAGACCTCTGCTGGAAAAAACACTGTCATGCTTTGGTTCTAGGCAATGATTCCACAGCCAGGCTTTCTGTTGTAGAACTGTTTGGAATATTCCTAAACTTGGGCAAAGGGGCTGTGGACTGACTGCTGAGTGAAGTCTCCACACAGCTCACCTGTGTGGAGGAGTTGGGTCCCTTAGCTCACCCCAGGATGTGGTTCTAAGTCCTTCACTGTGCGGTACTGGGGAAGGATGGAAGGCAGGAGAGGTGGTAGCACCACACCTGACAACAGATCTGTGTAGCTTATGAGAACCGAGGCATGTTCCAAACACAGCATCCAAGACTGGGTGCACGGCTATACGCTGGCCAGGCTGCTGGCTTCAGAGACTCGTGGGTTGCACGAGCCCTTAGAGTGGATGCTAATCCCTAAATAAGAAGGAGGACAGGCCGTGCTTCCATGTGACTGGACAAGGACCCAGGCTGCATACATTGCTGGTTGTTTCTTCTCTGAAAGGTGGTAAGCAGTTATGCAGCTGCGGCTTCTTTGCACTGGCCGGGCTATCTACCCAAAAAACCTCACTGAGTGTATTCTCAGTTCCCAAGCAGGAAAGACATGGGGCCAGGAAGAAGAAGCACACAGTTGCTGTTCATTGTGGTGGTTTCCTTAAGATTAGCAGGTTAAATTCATAATACAGTAAGTCTGGATAACTGACTCTGTGGTGTCGTTTGAAAAAATGTTTTATTAATGTGTATTGATTATCCCATAATGGTGAGTTCCATTATGTCGTTTAGTGCAAGCATATCACATTCAAATCATACCCCACAAGCCTTCTCTATTCTTCCCCCTGCCCTGACTCCGATCCTTTTGCAAAGTAACCCCTCCTCTCCTTCCCTACATTCTTTTCAATGACCCAACGGGTCTCATTAGGGCTGCTTACTGGAGCATGGGCAAAGGCGGATCAGTAAGTAATCCTTTTGGCTGTGCTCGCCTGTGGGCAGGAGCTGGCCGGGGAAGCCACCTGCAAAATTCCCAAAAGGTAGAAACATTGTGGTCCCAGCTCAGTGGGAGCCATTGGGAGGTTTTCACTTCTCCACCGAGGTCTCAAGGGACCCTCTTCAACCTTAGTCAGCACAGAACGTGCTACACTAGTTGCAAGCCCAGGTGGTCATTGACAAACATTGTGGGCTGGGACCATGCCATCTGCCTTCAGAGGGAGGAATGTTGTCACCACGCCCCTCCTTGCCCAGATCACACAGTTGCCATAGACTGGAACCCACTGCTGGTTGTGGTTTGGTCAAAATGACTGATTTAAGATTTGTCTTTTGTGACTTCTTATTTAGTTTTTTTGACTGTTATCAAGATGCCAGTATTTTAATCTGACAAGATATATTCTTCTGGTTATTATTTTTTTAAATGTAGCTCTCAAATTAATAATTTGTAAACAATATTCATTTAGAAAAAGAACTTGATTCTATTACTTTTTTAATTTAATTTTTTATTCACTTTACATCCTGTTCACAGTCACCTCCTCCTATAATCTTCCCCCATCCCCCTTCCCCTTCCCCTCTGAATGAGTGGGGACCCCCTGAGTACGCCCCCCAACCCTGGCACTTCAAGTCTCTTAGAGATTAGGCACTTCCTCTCCCACTGAGGCCAGACAAGGCAGCCCCACTGGTAGAACACATTCCACGTACAAGCAACAGCTTCTGGGATAGCCCCGGCTCCAGTTGTTCAGACCCATGAAGACCAAGCTGCACATCTGCTGCATATGAGTAGGGAGGCCTGGGTCCAGCCCATGCATGTTCTTTGGTTGGTGGTTCAGACTCTGAGAGCCCCAGGGTCCAGGTTAGTTGACTCTGTTGAATCCTACTATTTTTTAAACATTTATTTATGAGGGGCTGTGCCATGGTAATCCTGTAGAACTCAGAGGACAACCCACAGGCATCTCTGCTCTCTTCCGCCACTGTGTGGGTCCAAGGACTCAAACTCATGTTGTCAAACTTGGCAGTAAACCTCTGTAATCATTTTCCTTCCTTTCTTTCTTTCTTTCTTTCTTTCTTTCTTTCTTTCTTTCTTTCTTTCTTTCTTTCTTTCTTTCTTTCTTTCCTTCTTCTTCTTCTTCCTCTTCCCCTCTCCTCCTCCCCCTCCTCCTCCTCCTCCTCCTCCTCCTCCTCCTCCTCCTCCTTCTTCTTCTTCTTCTTCTTCTTCTTCTTCTCTCTCTCTCTCTCTCTCTCTCTCTCTCTCTCTCTCTCTCTCTCTGTTCTTTGATGATATACTTTGTACTCCAGGCTACTTGACCCATGAGCTTCTAGGGGATTCTCCTGTCTCCACCTTTCATCTCAGCACAAAGACCTGAGTTTGATCCCCCAAGAAACCACACGAAAAAACTGGGTGTGGTCTGTTCCTACAACACAAGGATGGGGAGGCAGACAGGATTGGGGAGGCAGACAGGATCACGGAGGCTTGCTGGCCGGCTGGAGTAGCCCAGCCAGTGAGTTCCAGGTGCATTGAGAGGCTCTGTCTCAGTAAGATGGAAAAGGGATGGAGGTACTCACAGATGTTCATATGTATATGCCTTTATGCACGTACATGCACGTACACACGCACGCACGCACACATGCCCCGGCTTTCCCCACTGCTTTAGTCCTGACTTCAACTGATCATACTCTGAGACCTAAGGCTCTCCTCTCCTCTCTCCTACCTGCAGCTCCTTCTGGCCGCATCTCCATCCTTAAGAACCTGCAGAACCTGGACCCCAGCCATAGGATAAGTGACCGGGACTACATGGGCTGGATGGATTTTGGCCGGCGCAGTGCCGAGGACTATGAATACCCATCGTAGTGGGCCAGCGTCTCAGCGCTGCCTGGAGGAGGCGGAATGAGGAAACAACCACGCACATGACCCCTAGCCTCTAATGTCTTGACATTTTGAGTATCTATTTATTAAGTCCCCAATGTGATATCTGTCTGTTCAGAGTGTGCAATGCAGCCACACCTCAGCCCAGCTGTGCGGTTGGGAGGCAGTGTTTCCCTTGGTGACTCCCAGACCTAATGTTGCTATGCTATTAAAGAGATTTCCTTCTGCCCCTCAGTCCTTGTGTCCAGTGGGAGTTCTCAGATGGACGGGGAGGGGACCCTGGTACACGATGCCCACAGGTAAAGCCTTGGGGTAGATGGTTCCGTAAACGGTTTGGGGCATGAGTGGAGGGCAGGGACTGCCCTCCCCAGTAAACGCAAGGTGGCTTGTGGGAGTATCCTTGGGTTCAGCTCCAGGGCCCACCCTTGGCTATGCGGGTGATGATCTCTTCTTACAGCCCTCCCACCCCAAGGTTTCTCTAGGGTCTCATAGCCTTTAATAAGTTACAGGGCAATCGTTGCCCCACAGTCTGTCTTCTACAGACCAGGGGTGAGCCCCGAAAGGTGCAGATGCATGTGCCCCAGCTAGTGAGTCCCAGACTTGAAGGCTTATGCATGCAATAAGTAGGATGAGTAGGATGAGTAGGATTCCATTTCCCAGTACCCTCAAACTATAGGGAATCACCAGGGGATCGTGGTGAACTCAGATCAGATGAAGTCAGAATCAGCCAATCAAGGCACACATCCAAGCCGACTCCCGGGAGACTGCTGCTGGCCACAGACCATTCTTAGATGTCTACTGATATAGCACCAAGCCTAGGCTGTGCCTGGGCTTGTCATGGGGAATCTATACCTGTTCTGCTCCAAGCAACGAGGACGCTGATGGACCAGGGAAGTGATTCCATCCTCACCTAGCTTGGAGGCTTCATCAGGGTTACCTAAAGCAGTAAGGCAAACCAGCACAGGCAAGCCAGCCCAGCCCAGCACGGGCGGCAATTCAGGAAGGCTGCAGCCAGGAAGCAGAGAGACGAGGGCCCCTGTTCAGTTTTCTCCTTTTTATTCACTCAGGGCCCTGGTCTGTAGGATGACGCCACCCACAGTTAGGATGAATTTTCTCTCCTCTGTTAAGTCTTTCTAAAAACATCTCAGAGACATACCGGAGCTGTCTCTTCTAGGGGGGGTTTAAATCTCGTCAAACTGACAAGACCAGATGCCTTGTGTGCCAAAGGAAAGATTCTTAATCTCGCAGCCTCATTCCTAGGTACATTCAATATTTTTCCCTGGTCCCTTTAAGTTATTACTCATCCTGGAAGTAAATACAGCAGAAACCAGGCAAAGAGAGAGCTGCAGCTACACTAATTTCCCCTGGGCTCTAGATTCTACGAATTTGTTATCAAATGTGAAAAGGATTTGCTGTGTCTTTCTTCTGCTCTGGGCTACAGCATCAGCTCCAGATTCTCCATCGCTTCCTGGTTCCCACTGGACAGAGCGCACACCCCCTTCCCAGCAGTATCACCTCCACTCACCCCTGAGTCTGACCTCACCACTCACCCTTCACATCCCCGAAAACACTAAACTCAGTTCTGCCTGCGGACTCGTTATGACTGACTTGTCTTCCCCAACAAGCACGGCAGATCTTCCTGATCCTTCAGTTCTGCCTTGCCAGCTGACCCGCCCTGCCAGCTGACCCGCCCTGCCAGCTGACCCGCCTTGCCAGCTGACCCGCCCTCCTCTCTAACTGCTCTGCTTCGTCTCCTTTCTTATCATCTCTCAGAATTACACCATGTATTAAATGCTTGCCTGTTCTCTCACCTACTAGGACATTGGTCTGTTTCATTTAATTTCTACACTTAACCATAGTGCCTGGACTCAGTAAACATTTGTATAATGGACTGGTCAGCAAAGGAAAGTGTCTCCGGATTCCTTCCAACAAGGCTGAATATTCGTTTTAGAAGCAATTTTATTAGGAAAGTAAAACACACACAGAGGCATGAGCGAGTCCTTCCAAGCCAGCACAGGAAGCTGAAAGGCAGGCTATCACCCGATGTCATGTATGAGGGGCGTGCACAGAGTGATGGAGCACTAAAGTATGCCCACCCCTCCCCCTCACAGTTCAGCCTCCAGTCAAAACCCAGACAGGGAGCCAATGGGATGACTCGGGAAGTAAGGTTGCTTGCCACCAAACCCAACGGCATGGATTCCATATCTGGGGCACACATGGTGGACAGAGAGAATGGAGCTGTTCTAGACACACACACACACACATACACACACACACATACACCATACCATGTGTGCACCTCCCAAATAATAAGCAAGTGGATTCATATTTTCAATTGATTTTTAAAGCTCAGAATGTATTAATAATATTAGAGAAAGAAAAGGAACACACTGGTGATTTTTTTCCAGTGGGCTTTCTCAAGTATATTAAAGATGTGAAAACTGTCTAAACTCTACACACACACCACACTCACACAGACACACATAGACATACACACAATCACACACACTCCACTCACACACACATACAGTCACACACACATACAGTCACACTCACACACTCACACACACATACAGTCACACACTCACACATAATACATTCACACACTCATACATAGCCATACGAACACACACATACCACTCATACTCATGCAAACACTCACACAGACACACAATACATTCACACATTCACATACAAACATACATTCATATACACACACACTCACTCAAACACTTACACACAGTACTCACACAGTACTCACACACAGTACTCAAACCCTCACATACACTCATTCACATAGACACGCACAGTACATTCACACAGACACACACAGACACACACACAGACACAAACACACACATACACTCTGAGGGTGTGCATTTGCTCATTAGATAGATGACTTCAAAGTTCTTCTTTAAAGGCCTTCAGAGTTCTAGCATCTGTGAAATCTGACCAGCTAAATCTGTTGAGTTTCTTTTCCAAGGAGAAGACAAAACTTCACAGTACTTTGTATGCTGGGAACACTTGAGATGTGGCCCGATCAGCATGAGCATTCTACCCGAGGGCCTGGACCTTGTTGGTGTCTTAGAATGCGTTGGCATTTTTGCTTTAGTGGGTTATCAGTCTGGTTAAGTCTACAGAAGCTTCACCACCTCTTGGTTATGCCCACATCAGTCTGTTTGCAGAGTGAAGACTGCTCCTTGGCTTCCTTCCTGGCCTGTGCCCAGTGGCCACCTGGGAACTGATTCATCCAAGACCGCAGTCATCAGAGCCTTTGGTGGGGGAGTGAGAGTGACTGACAAACATTGTGTGCACATGCAAAATTACCTAGAGACAAGCTTAAATGACAATAACGATAACACTATTAATAAAAAGAGGATGTCCAGAGGCTATTAACGTGGAAGAGGACCAACCCTGAATGTTGTGCTTGTGCACTGGGATTCCAGGCGCTGAATAAGAGAGAGAAAGAAGGAAGCCAGTCAGACACTGCATTCCCCTTCCTCGGCTTTCTGGTCTACCAAGATGAGAGCCAGCAGCCTCCTCTCTCTCTACTGCCTTGCTTTCTTCACTGCAACAGATGACCACCAAGATACAATCTTCTTCCTGTACTCAGCAACTTATTGGGCATTTAGCACTGAGAAAAGTGACTGTGGTAGTTTGAATAGTAATGCCCCCCACCGGCACATAAATGTGAATGCTTGGCCATCTGGAGTGACACTATTAGGGTGTGTGGTCTTGTTGGAGGAAGTGTGTCACTGGAGCAGGTTTTGGGGTTTCAAAAGCTCAATCCAGGCCCCGCATTTTGCTCTTTCCTGCTGCCTGCTTATCCAGATGAAGAACTCCCAGCTACCATGTCTGCCTGTAAGCAGCCATGCTCCCCCACCATGATGATAATGATCTGAACCTCTGAGACTGTAAGCAAGTCCCAATGAAATGCTTTCTTTTCTAAGAGTTGTAGTGGTCATGGTATCTCTTCACAGCAGTAGAACCCCAAGACACTGACCGATGCAGGATGCAGTAACTGCTGCGTGAATCATAACCCTGACAGGAAAGCTTCAGACTCAGTACCTTACCCATGAGCCCTGAGTGGACGCTCACACATACTGTTCAGGTTGCTGATGTCCCTCTCTCTGTGAGGCCATGCTGAAACCTATAGGACTCTTCTTCATTTGTTATTCACCAATTGAAGATGTAAGATAATTCAGTCTGCAAAATTATATTTTTGACAAGTGATTTTTCATTCTATCTGTGAGCTTTTAACATGACTACCAAAAAGAATGAATTTGGAAGATCACCCAACCACCAGAAAGCAAATCAAGATGGCTGTCAAATAAATGCTTTCTGTACAATCAAAACCAAAAGGGGGGAAAACAATCCAAACAAGTCTTCAAGATATTTTGAAGACAACTTGGTAGCCATGGTTACTGCTAATTAGCGAGCCAGCATCTTCTGCCTTCCAGATCTGAGCAGAGGAAAAGGAAAAGGAAAACAATTTCAAAAAAGTGAAAATGTTCAGTTCTGCTAAGCGCGTCTAAGCTTGTGTTTAGACATAAAATCAGGGTGCAGAACTTGCTGCTGGCAAGCTGGCTGCCCCCACTTCACCTTTGCCATCTGTGTTGCTCCTCTGCCTCACAGGGAGCCATGACTGCAACCTGGCATGTCTACAAAGTCTCCTTGGAAGAGGTGACATCAGGGGCCGGAATCCGAACCGGCAGAATTAGGGTACTTCTTAATCAACTTCAGGTGCCAATCTCACACAAACCTAGAGTCACCATGGAGGAGGGACCATCAGTTATGGGCAAGTCTGTGAGGCGTTTGACTGAGGACTGATGTGAGAGAACCCAGTCCCCTGTGGGTGGTGCCAGCCCAGGGCGGGTGCTTTTGGTCTATCTAAAACAAGTCACAGAGGGATCCAGTAAGTAGCGTCCTCCCCCCCTCCCCCCACTCCCCCACCCCCTGCCTCCAGCACCCCTCAGTGTGGATGGTGATGTAGCAGCGTCCTCCCTCCCTCCCCCCCACCCCCCCTGCCCCCAGTATCCCTCAGTGTGGATGGTGATGTAGCAGCGTCCTCCCCCCCTCCCCCACTCTCCCCCTCCCTGCCCCCAGCATCCCTCAGTGTGGACGGTGATGTAGCAGCGTCCTCCCCCCCTCCCCCCACTCCCCCACCCCCTTCCCCCAGCATCCCTCAGTGCGGACAGTGATGTTAAACAGACCCTTTCCTCCCCAAGCTGCTTAGGTCATCTAGTCTTTCACCCCAACAGGAAGAAAACTCGGACAGTTTAGGCCCTGAGTGCTAGGGCTCCTCCTGTTCTGTAGTAGGTGCTGCATTGTTCTGGACAGTAGGAAAAAGACACGCCTGGCTGTCACAAGCACCCAGCAGAAACTTCCTAATTACCTGGATTGGGACTTGAGCCGAGAGGAACCCTGGGAGAAAAACTGCCCTGGAGCCTGATCCAGATTTCCTAAGAGATAGGGGAAAACACACACACACACACACACACACACACATACATATGCACACACATAAGCACACACCCATGCATCCATACATAAGCACACACCCATGCACACACACATATGTATACACACATGCACACACATATGCATACACACATGCACACACATGCACACATGCACTCAAACTCGAACTCTCAAGCGTACATGCACATATGCACACCATGTCCACACATAAAGCACACACTGCACACACCTGTCCCTGGAGTCTTTTCCTGGCATTCAGACCTTGTTAAAGCACCACTGAACAAGCCTGCAGCTGAGTCCAGGAGGGTGCAAGACTCCTGAGTCTCTGGGGCTTTCTCTACTTCCAGGAAGAAAGATTTCCTTTACAACTAATGAAAAGAGCGAGCCAGGTTTCCAATCCACACTGACCATAGCAGACAGACGAGGTGGCTATGGTCAGCCTCTGTCTGGGAAAGAAATTTGAGGAGGAAACCAGGAGCTGTGACCTTTGGCCTAGACAGCAACCTTCTGAGGCTGTTATTCATTTTCCCCACCTATTTATTCAAATACTATTTACTGGTCTGGGGAGATGGCTCTGTGGGTCCATCTGCTGCACAAGCATGAGGAACTGAGCTCAAGTCCTCAGCTACCATATAAAAGCTGAGCATGGCAGCAGGAGTCTAAGCCCAGTGTCCTGGGGCTGGAGCCAGGGAGAGCCCCACAGCGCACTCTCCAGTCAGTCTAGGGAGCTGGCAAGCTTCAGTGTCAGCCAAGAAGCCTTGTGCCTAAGGATAAGGTGGACATTGGTTGAAAAAGACAATTACACTGATCTCTGGCCTCCACATGCATGTGCTCATGCTTTAACACGTAACACATATGTGTATCACATATACAACAACAACAAAGAAGGATTTCCTGAGTCGACTGTACTGCAGACACACACTAGGATACAATGTGAGAGGCAGAAGGATTAGTGCCTCAGCTTTCTTTATCTTGGGCAACAAGTCAAGCTCAGAGCCACAGAGGCAGACTGGTTCCATCTGCGTGCCGCGAAGACGCCAAACGCAGCATGTGCCAGCTTGGGCTACTTTCTTCTCCCAGCTCTACAGAAGGCAACTCCATCCGCCTCGTGCTCTAAGCCAGAATCCTTGGTGTCCATTAACGCTTCATATCTTCCATCTAAACTGTTGACAAATCTTGTTGAATTAACTACAAAAGGTGTTCAGAATCCACCCTGCAGACTGAGAAGTCAGCCATGGTTAAAGTACTTTCCAGGAAGCCTAAGGGCGGAGTCTGTCTCCTCAGAACCCACATCAGTTCCTGGTCAGCAGAATTTCAGCCTCTGCAGGGGAGGCTGGGGACCCCAAAGCTCACTATTGAGACTAGCCATATCGATGAGCTCTGGGTTTGATTGATAGGGCCTGCCTCAAGAATAAGGTATAAAAGTGATGGAGGATAAGTCCTGACACCAACCTCTGGCCTCTACACGTGCACACATATTCGTGCACACACACCCACACAGTTGTGAATGTGTGTACACATATGCACATGCCACACATGTGGAGGTTTTTAAAGAATTATTTATTTATTTTATATATATGAGTATACAGTACCTGTCTTTAGAAACACAAGAAGGCATCAGATTTCATTACAGATGATTTTGAGTCACTGTGTGGTTGCTGGGAGTTGAACTCAGGGCCTCTGCACAAGCAGTCAGTGCTCTTAACTGCTGAGCCATCTCTCCAGCCCATCACATGTGGGTTTTTAGTAAAAATAAAAAATAAACGGACTGTTCTGCACTGCTTGCAGACTCACCTCCCTGCAAGATGGCAGCCCACCAGCATCCTTGCTTCCGAGGAGGCCTTGGGTCTGCAGTCCCGACTCCCTGGATTCACTGTGCATCCATATCCTGCTGGGATGTGCACGTGGCTCAGCTCCTTTTGAAATAAGGGAAGAGATCAGCTCAGCTAAAGACAAAGAGGTGGGTATGATTCGGGCGGCAATTAAGTCATAACGGCTAACCAGTAACAAGGCTCTGTTTTCAAAAGATGGGATGTAGAGAGTTGGGATTTGATTATTGCCATACTCGGGATTAAATCTAGGACCTCGCACACACGGGGAACATTGAGATGCTCCCCCTGCTAGAGAACGTGGGTACTGTGGCAGGAGTCAGAGTTCTCTTCTGCAGGACTTGAGGTGTGGAGTTGATAAAACTGATATGCGTGTTGTAGCTGTCTTGAGAAGGGGCAGTCCAGTGCTAAGGACAGTGTGTTGCCTCATGCTATTCCTGCAAGGAGGCTGTGGCTGCTAACCTCAGACATTATAGGGAACCAATGACAAACCAGAATATAGGAGAGCCAAAGTCCAGCTTGGTGAACCAATGAGATTTATTGGAATATGCGGTTACTTACAGGAGCAGAAATGACTCAGCCACAGCTGCATCACCAAAGCCCACCCAGCACAGCGACAGCTCACAGAGCTGGGGGCCTGGAGCACACTGCACAGCCTCAGGCCTCTGCAGGTGGAGAGCATTCCCTTCCAGGTGTCTCTGCTGGTCTGAGCAGTTTCGCTTGTCTGAAAGCTCCTCTTAGTAGTCGTTCCTGCTTGTGTACTCTTGGGGAGGGAGGAGTCTAATTCTGGTCAGTTTCAGGGACTTCCTGAAGCTACTCTGAGTTGTTTGCTCCCTGTCCTAACTAGCTTCCCTTCAGGATGAACTGAATTACTCCTTTTAGAACACCTTGATGTTTTACCTCCTAATAAACATCCTGCCCTAAAATATTCTATTGCTTCCTGTCTCTTTTTACAAGCATACAAACTTACAAGACAACTTACAAGGTTTCTCTCCCAAGTTGGAGACTTTAATCTGAGGCAACCGCTACACAACAGTGACACCCTGTGGTGGGAACCAGGGAAGACCGCACACTGTAGCTGGTAGAGAGGTTCTGGGATGTTGCTAATGGACAAGGACAGGGACAGGAAAAGACAAGTCTCCAGGGATGTGGTTCACAGAACCCCAGCTGCAGCAAAGAAGTAGCCAAAAATTTGCAACTGGGAAATGACAAATTCTTAATCAGCGCAATCGGCCTCCCCTCGTCTCCCGTGCTGGTGTCTTGTTGAGGTTCACATGTCAACGCACCCGCAGGTTGCTGAGGCCCAGACGGAGTTTAGAAGGAACAAAACACAGGCTGGATGTCTCCCGTATGCCCCGCACCTCCCTTTGGGGACCATGCATGAGTTTTTGTTTGAAGAAGACCTTCCCCATCCATCTACCCTTCTCTTGCAGCTGGGCCTTAGCGTCATAAAACCCGCCCCACCCCCAGCCTCTCGTGAGCTGCAGGCGTGTGACAGTGGACTCCATCGTCAGCAGTGTGGGCCACAGGGCCGATGGTCTCCTGGGGGTGGCATCTTCCTGCATTCTCCTTCTTCTCTGGCCACGAAGTCTGACCCTCTGACTTTAGGGAGGGCCCTCTATGTAATCATTATCCTGCAATAAACCTTTTATAAAAAAAAAAAAAAATCAAAACCCTAACCCAGTGGTTTCAGCCTTCCCGATGCTATGACCCTTTAATACAGTTCCTCGTGTTGTGGTGATCCCCCAACCATAAAATTGTTTTTGTTGCTATGCATAACTATAATTTTGATACTATTATGAACTGTAATGTAAATATCTGCGTTTTCCAACAGTCTTGGGTGATCCCTGTGAAAGGGTCATTTGACATGGAGGGGGTCGCAACCCTCAGGTTGAGAACCACTGCTCTAACCCGCCCAGAGAAGATTTCTTGCATTCACAACTAAGAGGCTTAGACTGTGTGAATGCCAAAAACATCCTGTTTGTTGTCTTACTCTTACGTCTGACTTCAAGTGCTTCATAAAGAATCTTTTAAAAGACAGGGAATGAAGGCCAAGTGGCTGGACCAGGGTGGTCCCAAGAGAGCGGGGAGGAGGAGACCCACAGGATTCATGCACAGCTGGGTCAGACTCTTGAGGGAGAACCCATTTCCTTCACAAAAGACAGAAGAAAAAAATCACAGAGAGCAGACTGCAAGCGTGTGGGTTTGGACCCGGGTGTAGGGAGCCATCCTGGGTGGTGTCTCTGTTTTCACTGTAAGAGGCAGTAAAGGGGTTTGTTTCCCAGAGTGAGGTGAACTGGAAACAGCACAGGGAAGGCCTGATGTGGCGGGAGAGAGCCAGCAGGCCTGGGGTGAGCAGTGAGACCATCCCGCTTCAGAGAAGCCCCACTGAGGTAGAGATGGCTGACAAGATGGCTGACGAGGCTGACGACGGCTGATGACGGCTGACCAGGGGTGGGGAGGGGCACCTGTGCTCCTGGCTCATCCTCTCCACTCTTAATCAGCTCAGGACCCTGCTTAGGGAATGCTGCTGCCCACAGTGGGTTGGAGCATGCTGTATTGACTACCTTAATTAAGACAACCCCCCAGCACACACACACACACACACACTGGACCATAAAGAAAGCACCTTAGAGATAGTTATGAAAATGTTATGTGTTATTAAGGTGCTCCGTTACATGGGCTTGGACATTGGCCCATCTAAAGTCAGCTTTAATTGTCAACTTGACACACCTTAGAATCACCTGGGAAGACAGTCTCATTTGGGTTGGCCTATGGGAGTGTGTGTGCGTGTGTGTGTGTGTGTGTGTGTGTGTGTGTGGTGTGTAGTATGTGTGTGTGTGGTGTGTGGTGTGTATGTGTGTGTGATGTCGTGTATGTGTGTGGTGTGGTGTGTGTGTGGTGTGGTGTGGTGTGTGTGTGGTGTGGTGTGGTATGTGTGTGTGATATGGTGTGTGAGTGGTATGGTGTGTGTGGTATGGTGTGTGTGTGTGTGAATGTGTGTGTGGTGTGTGCAGTGTGAATGTGTGTGTGTGAATGTGTGTGTGGTGTGTGTAGTGTGAATGTGTGTGTGTATGTGTGTGTGATGTCGTGTATGCGTGTGGTGTGGTGTGTGTGTGATGTGGTGTGTGAGTGGTGTGATGTGTGAATGGTGTGGTGTGTGTGTGGTGTGGTGTGTGTGTGTGGTGTGTGTAGTATGTTGTATGTGTGGTGTGTCTGTGTGTGTGTGGTGTGTGTAGTGTGAATGTGTGTGTGTGTGTGTGTGTGTGGTGTGTGGTGTGTGTGTGTGGTGTGTAGTGTGTTGTATGTGTGTGTGATGTTGTATATGTGTGTGGTGTGGTGTGTATGTGGTGTGGTGTGGCGTGGTGTGTGAGTGGTGTGGTGTATGTGTAGTGTGGTGTGTGTGTGTGGTGTGTGTGTAGTGTGTTGTAGTGTGGTGTGTGTGTGAATGTGTGTGTGTGGTGTGTGTAGTGTGAATGTGTGTGTGTGATGTGTGGTGTGTGGTGTGTGTGTGGTGTGGTGTGTATGTGTGGTGTATATGTGTGTGTGATGTTGTGTATGTGTGTGGTGTGGTGTGTGTGTGGTGTGGTGTGGTGTGTGAGTGGTGTGGTGTATGTGTAGTGTGGTGTGTGTGTGTGGTGTGTGTGTAGTGTGTTGTATGTGTGGTGTGTGTGTGTGGTGTGTGTAGTATGAGTGTGTGTGTGTGTGTGTGTGTGTGTGTGTGTGTGTGTAGAGTCTCCTCCCCCATTGGGTGCTGAGTCTTGTTATTCTTCATTGCTCTGCCCCTCTGGCCCTGTGACTTCCTGTTGCCCCAAGCACCGGGCCTCATTGCCTGCATTCATGACCACTTCTGCTGGCCCCTCCTGACCTCCACTAGAGCCTGCCTGGACCCTCAGCACAGCCTGAGGGAGAGCCAACCCAGCGCTAGGGAGGCCACTGAGAAACCAGGCCTGCTCCCTGGGCGTTTATCCAAACCTTGAACCCAAGCAAAGCCCCTTGCAAGTGATGGCCCGAATGGGGTGGGAGTGTGAGACAGGAGCCTGCCCTCAACTGCTTTTCAGGGGAGAGAGAGCAAAAGTCCCATCTGGCCATCCCTAATCCAGGTCCCAGTGCCAACAGGCCTTCTTTTATCTCCAAGCGCCCTCTACTGGCTGTGGAAGCAAACTCCTCTTGTGCTATGACGGAACCAGGAGCTCACACACACACACACACACACACACACACACACACACACACACATCATTTTGTCCCCCGACCCCATAACTTAAATTAATCCCTTTTATACGTTTCAGGGAGTTCATATTGATGCCTCTCTCTGCCAGCCTTCTCCAAGGCTCTGAATGCAGACCTTCTAGGGCTGAAGGGAGACTTCTGCTATTCTCTTTGGCTCTACCCACAGGGCTCTGGGATACTCCTGCCTTCCTGCTCCCAGGCAGTGTGTGGTGCTGAAACCCATCTGCTGTCATTTCTCCTTCCCCATTGCTCAAGGGAACCATGGCCCTGTGGTGGAGGTGAGCCTTAGGGTGGGGCTATGCAAGACCTTCCTTCCCAGCCCCTGTAAAACTGTCCTTGGATCCTAAGACTCACCCCAGCTTTCCCCATAACCTGGAATTCAGACCACTGGAAAATGCATGATGACTATTGGGACCCTCCAACCCCTCCCTTTTCTCGTCTGTTGCAAGAACCTACGGCCATTCAGTTCTTGCCATGGGTAATTGACTGGTGAGCCTAGGAGGGGGGGAGGGAGGAGATTACACCGACTGGCAGAGAAACAAAAGAAAGATGGTCCAGCAAACTTCCCCTCCGGGTCTGGTTTCATACCAAACTGTGTGCTGGGCCTTTTCTTCCCTCATAGTTGAAAGCCAAGAACTTGACATCTTTGTTTCCTGGTTCTCGTATTGGCCTCTTTAGGGACACTTACTTGTCCTTGGATTGAACAACCTGGGCTGGGTGTGAATTTGGGGGGAGTTGGGGAGGGAAGTGGGTATGGGAGGAGTTATGGAGTTGCCACTGAATATGATTAAGGATACATTGTAGCATCCAAAACTCACGCTGCCGCCTATGAACATTTCCTTTCCCTGTAGGTTGCAGTTCAGCAGGGAACTTCCTGTTTTGCACCTGGATTGCTGAGGCCGAGCTCCCTCATGCATCAGTATGTGGAGGGAGGAGAGAAGCCCAGGGGGCACTGGGACCTGGCACCCCTTCTATAGTTGTTCGAGTCTCTGTGTTTGAACACTCGGTCCCCAGCTGTTTGCAAAGATTGTGGAGGTGCTTTAAGCCCGCCACGTCTCGCTGCAAGAAGTGGTCACTATGACAGCCTTGTCCTGCGGTTGGCTAGCCCAGTCTCACTCCGTCTGCCCCCACAATGTGACCAGACGCCTCCCATGCTCCTGCCACCATCTTTGCCCACTGTGATAGACAGATTGTATTCTCTTGATAAAACAGGATCTCTCCGCCTTTAACTGCTTCCTGTCAGGTAGTGGGTAGCATCTAAAAAAGTAAATTCTCTCTCAAGACCTTTACCTGCCAGTGGGCTGCCTCACTGGTTGTCCCTACTCAAATACTCTGCCCCTCGCCAGCTGCTCCCTCTGTCCAAATAAATACCCCTGCCTCATATCTCACTTGGTAGAGCTATCACCTCCTTACAGATTAAAAGGGTGGAGGCCTCCAAAGACAGTAAGTGGCTTGCTCGAGGTCATCATTTCCAAATGGTTGAACCTGGTAATTTGCTCAACACCAGTGTCCCTGACCCTCATGATGCCACGCCCCCCAGCGTCCCTGACACTTATGACACCGCGCCCACCCCCACCCCGTGGCAGCAGAGTGGTTTCTAAGTCTATCAGCAGAACTCTATGGGAGGTAATTTGACACTACCTCTCTGGTGAACCTCTCTGACGTTATACCCGAGTGGGAAACCCCTTACCCAAGAAGGCTTTGTTCATTATGTGCTTTAATCATAAAAGATGAGACTCAACTCTGTGACTGACTGTAGGGGACTGGCTCATAGAGGGACGAGTGTGTTCGTTCACAGGACTGAATTGGTCCTCAGTGGAGCAGCATACAGCCCTGAAAAGTGCATCAGAGTCTGGCAGAGAACTTGTCCATGGAACGCTGTTATGTAGGGAAAAGATGGGGGACGGGAATGAGAAACTGTGAGAGGGAGAGGCGGAATGAGAGACTGTGAGGTATATACCTTTCGTTTACCGTCCCCAAAGAGCCAAATGCCTTCAACTCATAAAGAGGCGAATTTCCTGATGAGAAGATATGCACATATCACGGCTGGAAAGACGGTTCGGGTGAAGAGCATCTACTGCCTTTGCAGAGGACCAAGTTTGGTTCCCGGCACCCACATCCGGCCAAAACGACCTGTGACTCCAGCTCTAGGGGATCCACTGCCCTCTTCTGGCTTCTAAGGGCAACTGCATCCAGGTGCACATATCCACACAGAGACATATTAAGACACAAGGTTTCCATCCTTTGAGCTTGTTTTATTGATATTCGTTAGTGACTGAAATCTTGTTGCTGATCCTGACACTTTTTGGTAGAGTTGTTTAATGTTGATCACCGGTTTGCTAGCGATACTATGACGACCTCTAAAGTGCCGGTTCTTACACCGGTGTTTCGGGAGCTCTGAACACGTGAAGTGGTCCATCCAAGCCAAGGTTGTCACCCTCCTCTGCTCTTCTACCCTACCGCTTTAAAACACATTCAAATGAAATGTATGTCACTTGTGGTGACCGCACGTATCCGCGGCAGCCAGGAGGGCCGAGAACGCGATGAACCAGCACGCCGGAGAATAAATAGTTGAAATAGTGGGACTGGGACTGAAGCTTGCTGCTTGGGGACCTTCTCAAAGCATCCGTGGCGGGCATAAGGTGACACTCACTCCATTCAAGGACACATCTTTTGCAGAGGGTGGGGAAGTTGTTTATGTGACAATTTCTTGTACACAGGATGCTATCCTTCCACAGATGTCTGGGGCAGGTGACCATGTGACACACAGATGTACAACCATCCTCAGACAAAAATAAATAATATATCTGGGCTGGGATCTCTCTCTCTCTCTCTCTCTCTCTCTCTCTCTCTCTCACACACACACACACACACACACACACACACACACATACACACACGCACACACACAGAGGCTTGAGCTGGAAGCAGAGACGGCATCTGATTAAAACACAGCACACATGGGTAATAAATAAGTGCATAACCGCAGAGGTGACAGCGACAGGCCCAGGCCACTCAGTCGCTCACGCTCCTTCCATTCGTAAGCACCTCTGGTCTTTTCCTATGGGCAGAAATGGGATGAGGGGACAATGGGCTTGGGGGATGGGGAGGAAACTTAATTCTAATTTTGAAACAAGAGGACTAAAAACTTGACACGCCTTGGCCCGGGACGCCATGAGGTGTGCTGTGGCTTCGGCCCTTCCCCTCTGCCGTGTGTGGGTTTAACGGTCTTGTCCCCTTTCCCCATGGTCCTACTGTTACAGTGAGAACTGGTCATCCATTACCCTGGCTGTGACACTGGGTCCCAGAAACAAGCTATGTCATTAGCGAGTTAGCGTGTGTGCCATCTGCACTTTGGTGTCAGAACCAAGAGAAACTGCCAGTACTGAGACTTCCCTGCAAATAAAAACTTAAAAAAGGAGGGGGGGGTTGGAAAATCAATCACACAGAACACAGAGGGGCCGCCTGATGGCGCATCAGAGGGTAAATACATTCTTTTCCTATCAGGCTCTAACCCTGACAGCTTGTGACAAAATGCAAGGTAACTTCAAGTCAGAGACGTGAAAAGAAGTCTAGAGAACAGACAGTCCACCGGGCGGATAGTGCAGACCTTGGCGAGGGTGGGCCACCTACCACTGAAAGAACAACTCTCTGATGGCGAGCAGCCCTGTCGGCTATCACAGTGCCACCTGGCGGCTATGCGTGCAACCCGACGGTCTTATGCAGAATTCACCAAATTCCTATCCATGGGATAAGAACAGCCTTGGGAATTTCAGTGCTTCTTATAAGTAAGGAAGAAAGGATGCTACCTTCCCCCTGGTGAGCTCAGGGGCCATCCTCACCAGAGTGTGACCTTGTAGAGTTATTACTTCCTGTGGATTGGAAGAGAGAGCAGATGCAAGGTCCCCAAGTCCTGTATACACACCACATGGAGTTCTACTCCCCCCTCCCCGAGAGGCACACAGTTGATCTGTCTAGCTCAGGAGAAGTAGACCTCAGAGGAGACAAGGTGTGAGTGCTCTGTCGGGGACAGGAGGCAGGGAGCAGATGGGGCAGCAAGCCCCGGGCTCACCGCAAGCTAGTCTGTTTGGGGAGCTTAGCACCCATTAAGATGCCCGAGGTGAGGATCACGGGGGCTCTCATCTGCACGCTGGACCCGACCATGGTGGGGAAGCTGCGATTCCGTCTGATGCCGCTGGGGCACCCCAGAGGCAGGCCCTCGGGGACCAGGCCCCCAGGGACAAGAGCCTGTGCCGGCCCTGTCGGACCACAGAGGAGAGGTCCCTGATCCTCAGTCAAGGTGGGGATGCGGGCTCGTCCTGAGTTCACCACTCTGGCCACCCCGAACCTCCTGACTTTGTCCACGAGGTTGAGGTTGGAGACAGACACGTCTGTCTGGCTCTCGCTGCTCCGCACCGGCTTCTTTTCCCTCACCTCCCTCAGGATGGAGCTGGCGG
The DNA here is from genome assembly GCF_947179515.1 of Apodemus sylvaticus. Classification (NCBI taxonomy): domain Eukaryota; kingdom Metazoa; phylum Chordata; class Mammalia; order Rodentia; family Muridae; genus Apodemus; species Apodemus sylvaticus. The sequence goes on from NC_067478.1 coordinate 2,677,954, forward strand.
GCTTGGAAGCCAGGAAGTTGTTGTACGGAGGGCTCGTGCACTTGAACTCGAAGGAGGGCGGGGAGGCTGAGGGTGTCTGCATAGGGGAGTTTGGTGGGGTGGACGGGATCACAGCCATCCTAGGGGTGTAGGAGTGGAGGAGGGAGCCCCTGCCGGCTCGGTCCCAGCTCTGGGGGTCGTACACGGCCGCCGAGATGCCGCGTTCCTTCAGTAACCATACCAGCCCCAGGGACGTGCTCATGGTGGTCGTGGACTCGCGGATGTTCGTGAAGGACTCGGCCAGGCTCAGTCTCCTGGGGGTGCAAGGCGTGGCCACCGGCGTGGACTTCAAGTGGCTGGCGCTGCTACAGGCTGGAGCAGGAGCTGAGTTAAGGCTGGAAGAAAGGGAGGGCTGGTTATCTATCAGGAAGGACCGACCATTGGTATGTCCGTCGGTTGGTGGCCGAGTCTCCTGCAGGGTGTGCAGATCAGCTTGGGGTAGGAGAGGACACCCGCTGCAGTGCCCTGTGGTGCCTCTGTCTGCATCTGCTCCTCATTTGGGGGGAGTGGTCCCTTACTGTGCTTCAAGTTAACAGGGAGCTGCACCTGGTCCCTTGCTTACCCCAGAGCTATCTGTCTCCTCCTCACATGAGGAAGCAGCTCTAAGGTCAGCTGGCTTACTCAGTGCCGTACTTGGCCAGTACACAATCCTGGACTTGAACCCACATGTGAAGCGGCCCCACCGCTGTCACAACAGGACAGGAAGCAGACCCTTCAGCAACCAAATTACCCTCCAAATAGTTCATTTTCCAAGCCTCAATCTTGCAAGCCAAGGCCGTGACTATGAGAGCTTGTCATAGGAACTGCAAAAAAAAAGCAGCCAAGGCACAGTACTTGGACTCTGCCCCTCGCTGTGTCAGCTCCCTTTCCCCACTGCACCAACACCTTGGCACGCAGTGGACTGGCCAGGGCAGGGGAAGGAAGCCACGTCTAACATGACCCATCTGTCTAGGATTTGTAACATTCAAAGCCCCATGGAGTTTCTGAGGAAGCCACGCTCATCCACCACACCCTGTTGACCAAAGAGAAACCTGGGAAGTCCCAGTGTCTGTGAGCCGGCTGGGAAAGCCACCAGGCTGCAGGCAGCAGGGGAAAGCAGCAGTCTGTGCACACAAAGCTGGCTTTCAGGGAGGTCTGCCCTGCTTCTGAGAGAGTGCAGAGGGACAAAAGAGAACCTACTGCCACCACCTCGTGGGACTGGTGTTAATGGCTGCTGGCTTTAGGCTTCCCTAGTGACAGGCCAGCTGAGTAGTCAGTCCCCAGGATTCAGTCACAGAACCCTCTCCCCAGACTGCTCACGGGAGGCCTGGGTACCTTGGGCAGGCACCATCTGGAGAAGGCCCTTGGAATGATGAGAGACAGGGCCCCTCCCTCCCTACAGAGAGAGAGATAGAGGTGCTATGTGACCCCACATTTAGGTCGTCTCCCCACCTAACGTGGGTAGGCACAGGGCGGGAGCCACAGAACCGCTCATTGCACAAAGCTTGAGAGAGGAGACTCTGCAGAGTTGGGAGTATCTGGAGAGAGCGCAGCCGCAGGCAAGGTTTTGGAAACTGCTGAGAGTTGCTAGAAGGTGGGCAATGGGTGTGGCCATCTCTACAACGGTTTTCAGGGCTTTCCCCCTCCTCCTGCTGCATTTCTTCCCACCTCAGCAAGACAGTCCCCTACCCCCTTACCCCTCGTAGCTTCCCTTACCCCTCACTTCCAAGGCTTTTCTGCCCCGTCCCCATCTAACTACTTCTGGGGGAAGACATACTTGGGGGCAGTCTGAGACCTGTGGCTTCAGACCAAAGTATTACATTTAGTCATTTGGCAAGGGTCGTCAACATTCTGTGGCTTTTAAAACAACCTCTTCTAAACAAAGTCACAGGCCTGGAAGCCAGCATCTCCGGGGGGGGGGGGCGGGCAGGGGGGACAGTAAGGGACAGAAACAAAGCGGAAATCCAGGGACCCCGTTGGGTGAAACCCTCTGTTAGACCTTCATTAGTGTCGGCATTCAGTGGCTGGGTTAGAGCAATGGTCAAGGCCACGTTAACCAGGCACAACCACAGAGACACATCGAAGCCTCCGTCCCCAGGTTAGTGGCAGCCACAGTTGCACACACAGCTCCTAGGGCGTGGCCCTGCAGGAGCAGGCTCCGTTGGCCGTGTGCTCACCCCCTGCCTTGCCCGTGGGCTCAGACTCTCTGCCCTACATCTCCTCTCAGCTCAACGGGGCATATTGCTGCTTCGCCGTCATCCTCACAAGACCTGTGGAGAATTATTCATATTTTAAGGTGCTCCCAGGGGTGGCTGTCCCCTTTGAGCTGTCCCCCTCACCTCCCTCCCTGACATCATCCATTAACTCTGGGATCTAATTTGACTGTGTCACAAAGAAAGTATGTGTGTGTGTGGGGGGGGGGGGGGAGATGTCACTCTTCTGTATTGTAAGAGACAATTCTCCCTATTTCCTGGAAGGCAAGAAGGGAAGCCAGATGGCTGAAATCAAGTCAAAGAGACCAGCATCACTCCAGATGGCGCACGGGACAGAGACCAGCCACACTGGGCATGTGGCTTCTGCCATACAGTTTCTAACGCTGGCCATTAGAGTTTGGCTGTGATGTGTGGTTCCTGGAGGCTGCTCCAGGGGGGTGAAAGCTTCTACAGAGCTCAGTAACTCTACCGTGAAAGAACTCACTCCACGTTGGCAAGCTCAGAGAGAACAATACGGACTCAGCCCCGGGGCCTGCGGAGATGTTGGCTTCAGCCATCTAAGGAGAGCCCGAAGAATCAACATTATAGCCGCAGAGAGGGTATCGAAAGCAGGGTTCCCAGCCCCAAGCTACCCTGGATCTGAGCAAACAGGACTTAGGTTCAGAAAGAAAGATGGGACCCAGACGGGTGTCTACAAATGCCTGTAGGTGCTTACGCCTGTTGGGTTTGGCTCTCTGTGCCTCTGTGAGTGCATGTGAGTACGCACATGTGTGTGGTGTCAGAGGTCAACCTGAGGTATTGCTCTGTAGGCACCATCCACCTTGTGTTTGAGACAGGATAGTCTCTCTCACCAAGCAGGCTAGGCTGGCTAGCCGGTTAACTCTAGGTGATTACAAGCATGTCCCACCGGGCCTAGCTTTTTTTATGCGTGATTTTTTTTTTTTATGAGTTCAAACTCAGGTCCCTATATCTATAATTGGCTGCTTTTTTTTTTCCTTGACAAGAGTCTCATTATATAGCCCAGGCTGTCCCAGAACTTATTACGTAGACCAGGCTGGCCGATAGGGATTAAAGTCGTGTGACATGGCCTTCGAATGACCCTCTTGACTTTCATCATGAGATCTTGTGAGAAAGGTCCGCCCTGGACTTGTCCCGCTCCCACTTACTCTGGGGCCACGGTCCTTACCTTGGCGTGACCCGTGTGAGCTCGTCCGAAGGGTGCAGGATGCGGCAGGTGGTAAAGGTAAAAGTCGAGTTGGTCTGTGACATGCACTTCCCAGGGTGGTGCGCTAGATCAGGAGAGGGAGGAGAAGAAACATTCCTCGAACCCATCATAAACCACAACGGAGACTAACGCCCAGCAGGACCCTCCACAGGCGGGAGTGGCGATGGGCTACCTTGCCAACTGGATCTGGGCGTGGAAGTCGAGGACACCAATGTTCTGGACTGAAGGTGGCCTCTCAAAAATAACCACGTTTTTGAGCACTGGTCTGCAGAGCATCGGGTCCCAGCTTCCGGCCCAATCCAGACAGGGTTCCTCATCGGACGTCTTGGACCAGTAGTGGATCCAGTTCCCTCCCAGGGGACCGGGGAGTGCTGAGGCGGCTTAAATTTAGTTTTCCACCTCAGAGCTCAGATCTGCCTTCTTCCAGCATGCTTGTTGTGAATTTCTTTACAGTGACAAGCTGATGCCAATGTTCTGCCCAGAGGAAGGGGGTGGGGTGGGCAGGGAGAGGTATTTGGCTCCTGAAAACAGGCAACGTTCACACAGCTCCCTTTTCTGTTCACAAAAAGGGGCTCGGGGAAGCTGGTTCCACTACTGTCCAGACACCTGTGATGATGGTGAGGGGAGGCGTCCTCAGCAGCCTCAACAACAGCAGGTAGGAGTTCCCAGGCCCAGGCCGGTCCGGCCACATCCTCATCCCCGCCCCGCACTCTGTCTTCTTTAACAGGCTCTCTAAGACACCCATTTTTACTAGAACTGAGACAAGGTGGTCTCCTTTGGGCCTCCAAGATGTTGTTGTTAAGGCAGCTGATGACCGAGGTCAGAGCAAAGCGAATCAGGGGAGTCAGGGTCAGGGCCATGCACCAGAGAGCCAGCGAAGGGACGGGAGAGAATCTAAGATGACGTCATGATTGTCAAGGCCATCCTATCTCATAACTTGTGCATCCGGGAAAAGGAAAAAGCAAGTGGGTATTGAGGAGGGGAGGGGGTGCGCATCAAATCCCATGCAAGATAAAGTCATGAGACGAGGAACCTGGCCCACTCACTGCCCAGCCCTGCAGCGGCTCAGCCCCCAGAGAGCTCCTGGGAAAAGCCTCCAGACTCCAGAGGCCAGGAAACTCAAAGATTCAACTACAAGAATCTTCTTGTGAAAGTTTCCTCTTGGGTTTGAAAAGCAAAAATAAAAAATGAAAAATCTAGTTGTGTGTCAAAACTAAAAACTAAATACAGCAAACAAGAAAACAAAAAACAAAAAACAAAAAAGTGTGGGTAGGGGATCAGCTGTAGACACAACACAGGGGGACAAAGTCGGAGCACAAAAACAGTGACGGTGTCCAGAAGAGAAGGGTGTGCCTGTTGCGGTGTGACCCAGCTGTGTGTCCCGTGAGAGCTGGGTGACACCTGGACCTGGGGTGGCAGCCAGCACTGAGACCACAAGAAGAGGCTTGGCAGGAGGCACAGAAGGACACACAAGCACGTGAAGCTCAGGGACTGCCTCTGTGAACCACAGCTTTAGCACCGGATGAGCGGCGGGCGGTCCCTGAGCGTGGGTAACTGCAAAGGTGCTGCTGAGGGCACCAACAAAAGAGGGCCAAGCTATGAGGAGAAGGTTAGCCAGACAATCACAAGTCTTGGATGGTGAAAAAGTCCAGGAACTAAAAAACCCACAGGAAGCCTGAGAGGGTGGGTTATTGGAAAAGACAGAGAGGGAGGAGCAGGCGGATCATTAAGACACAACGGCAGTAGGCAGAAACACTACAAATAATACTCCAACAAAGCAAGGTGGGGTTAGAATCAGAAACGCAGCCCCCTGGACACATGGCCAGGATGTGCAGCTGCCCCCCACCCAAGCCCATTAGGTTTGCGACCTCCAGGGAGGACATTTTAGAGACAGGGTTGAATCGTCAGAAGGAAAACCCATCACATTCGAATGGGTTTGGGAGATAGGAAAAGGCTGCTAAAAATTCACACCCCCACTCCCCAGGAACAACGGACAGCTTTGAAGACCAAGAGGATTGATTGTCCGAAGAGCCAAAGCCGGAGAGATTCGGCCCCTCCACAATACCACTGGGATGCCTGTGTACTCGGACTCTTGGGTCACCATGGACTGCCGGGACGCAGCTGTGCCTCCCTTCCTTGGGACACAATACAGAGACAGTGAGTTTCACTGGAAAGGACTCCCCGAAGCCCCTATTTGCCCCAGAGAAGCAAAACATAGAATCCTCAAGCCACCTGCATCTGGAAGAGACAGAGCTTTGAAAGCGAGATACAAAGGCACCCTTCGCAGAGCTGGGGCTTGGGTTCAAAACCGGAGTCACCAAGCCCATGCGGCACACCAAAGCACAATGCCCAGCTCCGCTGCAAGCTCACACTGCCTTTACCTCACAGGCTGAGGGCACAAAGGGCGGGGTTCCTTGGAATGGCTACTCCGACTTCCTGGTGAAGTCCTTATTCTTGTCTGAGCCTGACTGGAGGGCTTCCAGCTCGTGGGGTACGGATGGACAGACACCACCCTTGATTACAGCCTAAGGCTGCATGGCAGGTTCAAGGTTACTGCTATGGAGCCAGCCTGTGCTAATGTGGGCCTGGTGCTCAGTAAGATGAGAACCCACTCTGCTCAGTTACCTGACCGCGAGGCGTGTGCTGATCGGTTTATATAGAAGTGGGTTTTTCTTTAACAACCCTAACCCTTATGTTTAGTTCTTCTTTCTCCTGACGCTGATATAAGCACTGGCAAGCTTTAAAATCAGCTAAACCCTGGTTACCAGAAGTGCAGGTGTGTAGAGCACCACAGGCCACATGCTGTGCTGGAAGGCATGGCCACTCTGCTCCTGGCTCACATGCTTCTGCTCTAAGTGGAGCTCTGAGTCTGATCTTCCTGACTCCACTTCCCAAGTGTTAGGATTATAAGCCTACACTACTCCTGGTTTATATGGTACTAGGGATGGAACCCAGGGCTTCGTGCATACTGAACAAATGTTCTACCTGCCAAAAAACACCTTCAGTTTAAGCTATGTCACATAAATAATTTCTAAAAATGTCAAAAAAATTTTTTTTCAAATGTATCTGAAAATCTTGAAAAAGGGACCCCATCTTTACATGACACAGAGTGTATGCTATACTCACTCTGTGGGGAGCATAGAGTGTACCCCTACTTTCTTGACTTGACCATGGGGGTGTGAAGCTGCTGTCATGTGATCTGGACCTGCTGTGCACTTTCTACAATCTCTTTCTTCCTCCCTGTACACACACGTACACACGTACACACACACACACACACACACACAGAGTCCTGGCCACCATATCAATAGTGGCACCCAGAAGCAGCCTTTCCTTCCTACCAAACAAAGCAAAGCTGCTAAAAACGAGAGCTGCTGTCTTCAGAACTGAAAGGCTCGGCTTGATTGGAGCCCTGAGAACAGAACAGGTTTCTGGCTTTTAATAATGCCCAGTGGGGGCCGGGCAGTGGGAGTGCACTCCTGTAATCCCAGCACTTGGGAGGCAGAGGCAGGCAGATTTCTGAGTTTGAAGCCAGCCTGGTCTACAGAGTGAGTGCCAGGACAGCCAGGGCTACACAGAGAAACCGTGTCTCAAAAAATAAACCAAAGGGGTGGGAAAAAAGAATGCCCAGTGGGTGACAACTTTGCCTTACTCAGGGACGGAAAGCTGCCTTCCCAATGCATGAAATTCATTTTCATGAGCCAGGTGAAGACAGGGTCAGAGAATCCCCCCCCCCAAGCTTTTAGCCGGGCAGTGGTGGCGCATGCCTTTAATCCCAGCACTTGGGAGGCGGAGGCAGGTGGATTTCTGAATTCGAGGCCAGCCTGGTCTACAGAGTGAGTTCCAGGACAGCCAGGACTAAAAAGACAAACACCAGGGCAAAGAAAGACATTTCCTAATGGAACAGTGCCTTGCAGGGTCACAGACAGAGCCCTGTGCAGCCGTGTGCCCAACAGTCGTCATACAAAGCAGAGGGAAGGACCCACGTGGTTATTGTGTGCTTTCCTTGGCACAGGGACACTGTCACACTAGCTTCAAAGGAGACTATACAAAACTTGTTATTTTGACATGCAGTCTTGTTACATGGCTCAGGCTAGCTCTAGTCATCCTCCAGTCTCAGATGCCTGAGTGCTGAGATGACAGATGTTTGCCCCACCCTTAAGAGTGGTTTTAAACTATTAATTGTTATACCTTCATTGGCAAAACTTTCTAAGTTCTTAGCTTCTGGCTTCCCTATTTTTCTCTGCTCCAAGTGTTTCTTTGATTAGCCCCAGCTTGGTCCTATAGCTCTGGGAAGGCCCCTGGATCGTTAGACCCCAATCTCGTAGGTTTTCTGGAAAGTTCCAATGGTGGAGACTGAACAGAATCAGAAACATAAGATCTTTTATTCTGATTCGGCACAATTGATATTTATGATATATATTTGTGAACATAAACATTCTATTCGCATCATAGCAAACTGTTGTCTGTTTCATTACAAAAATATAAGTGAATTAGGAGGCAAACCACTTCATGGAAGAACTGTTACAGGGGTGAATGCAGAACTCTCTCAGGGTCTTGTTCCACCAACAAGGCCAGACTCCATGGCCCTCACTGCTCTTCCTTCCTTCTGGGCTGACGCAGAGGCCAGGGAGGATCCTCACCGGCCTGGGCAGGTTAGAGAGAATCCCTCCCATTGTTCTCATGGCTGTGGCCGTCTGTCTGTCCAGACATCTCTCATCAATGTCTGCTCATACCGCCTCTCCCAGGAGCAGGCCACACAGATCTCTCTAGAGCCTGCCCTGTCCAGTTTGGGGGAATCAGCCCTTCCCTTCCTTTCTCTGCCCTCCTTCCGGGTTGTGGCTGGCCTGGTTCCCAACTCACCAAACGCTCTTAGAACGAGCCTGGGAGTCTCTAAGCATGTCTTAACCCAGGCAGGTGTGAGCAGGGCATTCACTCTGCACAGACAAAAGAATGCAAAGCCAGGGCCTGGGAAATGTCCCCACCCCATGGGGAACACGGAAGGAACTAAGGTAAAAATACCAGAAGGTCTAAGACCCAATCGTGCTGACCTTCCCTTCCAGTCATGGGGTGCCTGGGCCAGCTCCTTCATACAAGTCCTCTTCTGTGGATGGCGGTGGGACTGGGTGGGAGAGCCAGGGAGGAGGGCTTGCTCCCTCGGGGCACCGCTGTGTGACCGAGCAGGAGCAAGGCTTCCCTGGCTGGGCTCCTCCTTTCTGTGGAGGGCTACTCTTTTGATTCCTTCACCCTGAGCACAGTTTGGATCTCTGTGTCAGTTAAGAAGCAGTGGCAGAAAGCGATTTCCTGGCTTCTGCCTCTGGCATCCTGGGCCTTGAGGTACAGGAGACCTTCAGAGGCCTACTTTGAACAAGTGCAGTTTTCAGAGTCTACACTGGTGCCAGGATCTTGGGACGGGGAGCCGTGTACACTGCAGGGGACAGAGCTGGCTATGGCCCCAGGGCCTTCAGGAGCCCTCACTGCTCTCCATGTCTGTGAGTGACAGATAGGCCAATCTGTCAGCTCTTCTCTGGTGCTGACTTAATCCCATCTCTCCCTCCGCTTTAAACCTTCAGGAGAATTTAACTGAGCTAAATCCTGTAGCTCATTCCTCCAACCAGCTATCAAATGAGCTTAATCAACCTCTTCCCACATGCAGGTTGTCCCCAGCTCCAGCCATAATCTAAAATGCAGAGTCCTGGCAGGACCAGGTGGTGACTCTCCTGAAAACTGCGCTTCCTATGCAAATCCAGAACATAAGCAACCATCAAAATGAAGTAAAACTATGACCTAAAAGTTGTTTTCAACAGTCCATTTTAATTTTCTAGGTAACGTACAACACAGCAGCAGAGGACCATCCTTCTTCAGACATGGGATTAAAAAGAAAAAGATCAAATGGTGCTTCAAAAGACACATCAAACACACCAATAAAAACGTCTACAGGTGAGTCTTCCCATTCTCCGGCCTTGCCTAGAACAAGCTGCAATCCTAATCGCTTTTAGATTCTTTCCTCTGACCCCTTCCCGGGTACACAGCGGCTCCTGAGAGCGAGGGGACCAGGCCCGGGACAGAAATCCCAAGCCTGGGCTCTGGGTTTTCCCACGGAGACCTGCCTTTAACCTTACCGGATCATGCATAAAGAGCATTTGGGGTGCCCAGTGTGACTCGAGGTGGTGGGGAGTCTTGGACTTCTACTCCTAACAGCCGAATGGTCCTGTCACTCATCCTCATCAGAGAAAAGGAGCCACCCTGATTTGCCGCCTTGCCTCCGCAGGGCTCTGCATACCCTCCCTCTGCACGGTGCTTCCAGAGAAGAGTTTTCCTACCCAAGCTCCGGGGAGCCCTCCCACCCATGGGGACACGGGTGGGTCTCCAGAATGGCCCTGAGCAAGCGGATCAACTGTGCTTGGACTGCACGCCTGTAGCGGTTCTCTACAAATTCTGCTCCGTGTGTGCTTGGCTCTCCTCCTCAAATCACCTGCTGGGTGAATGCACTATCAGGTTCAGCAAGAGGCAGGGACGATAGGCAAGGTGGGGCTTTCCCAAGATGCACCTGGGGGAGGGGTCTGTCCTTCAACATCCAGGATTGGCACTCTAGCTAGGAAGGATATATGTGACCTTTGACACCTATCCTTGTAGCCATGGAAGTCAGCCAGATACAGGTAAGGTGTTGTCTGCCTTCAGTGCTGCTAACAAAGGGAGGTTTGAAACTGCAGGCTGCTATCTGCTCCTTTTAGATCCTCCTGCCTCAGCTTCCTGGGAATTATGAGTCTATCCCACCAGCGCAAATGGAGTGTGTGGATCTCATAGGATAAACGTTATCATTTCCTCTGCATTACTTGGTAACTTACTTTTAAAAACCTAAAACATGAATTTTGTGATGACACCTCTACAAACAGCTCTTAAAAGAAACAGTTGGTCCGGGTTGGGCCCCTAGACCATGCCTGCCTGTAATTAACCTGGGGTATGAGCACCACCGAGACCCTGGCTTCATTCTACCTCGGATTTCATGGCAAGCCAAGTGTCAGGACCTCTTAAAATTATGAGGCAGAAAGAATAATATCCTTTCCTTGCATTTAGTGACCTGGGGTTATCCTGAGGACGACGGCATTTTCCCTTACACCGAGTTTTTCAATGTCCCAGCACAATGAGCTAGGAGATCCAGAGAGTAGATGAAACATCTGGATACGAAGTAACCACACAACTAACTCCCCAGAGGTCCCAGGAGCCCCAGGCATAAACTCTCCATCCCAGTGCAAGAGGCTTAAGGGTCACCAGTATATCTGTGGTCACACTGTGTGTACCCTGAGGTAGGATGGGGGCTAGCCAGAGAGCCTAGCATGTACCTTGTAAGAGCTGACTGACACCTCTTAGTGTGTACCTGGTTAAAGAGTGTCACTAAACACTTAAGTAACACACGTGCTGTCACTGAGGCTAGGCCACTCGTCAGAGCTGGCATGCTTCCAAGCAAGCTGACCTCCCCCTGCACTTCTGTCTGATTTCCCCACGTCCTACAGCCTCTCAGTCATTGTCTTTTCCCTAAGACTGCTCAGCTTGCTCAGGCTGGAAATCCAGAGAGGACGTGGGAGGCATCAGATCCAGGGGGTAGGACTGCCACAACAGAACCCCCGGGGCACCTGTTCTCAGGGGCCCACACCCCACTTTTTAGCAGCCTCTCCTGCTCCCACTCACAGGCCCTAGAGCTCCAGGGTGGGCAGGGGTCCCCACTTGTCACAAGTGGAGGATTTGGTCTCTGTTTTCAAAACAGAACCTGACAACAGGAAAGATTTTTCCTATCATCCACACAGACGAGCGGAAGCTACAGACACAGAGTTACTACAGGTGGTGCCAGGAACAGAGGTGAGCAGGGCCCAGAGCTCTGCCTCCGGTAAGGGTGTCAGGTTTACAGGACTAATTGAGGCGCCCTCACCAGACCCCTCCTCCTCCTCCTCCTCCTCCTCCAGGCCCGCTTGTGCTGGCGGCTGGTGCATCTCCTCTGGGGAAGCCTGAGGCTGGCTGGAGTAACTTCTGCTGCCTGAGACAGTCACACGAGCTTGAGACCTCTCACCTGAGGTCTCCGGGTGCTGAATTGGCGTGGAGGTAGCTAGGCCCGCCAGAGAGATGTGGTCACCTGTGTCATCTTCTTCAAAGTCGTTAAGGCAGTACACGTCATCCAGGTCAACGTCCAAAGTCCGGAAGCCCTTGGTGACCACACCAGGACGGGGGTCCAGGATGCCCCCAAGATGAGGCTGGGCCAATTGCTGCCAGTGGTGAAGCGTGGCTGAACCTTGTGGGAGAAGAGAGAGTGGATACGGAGAGAAGGGAGGGTTAGCATGCCAGCTAGAGCAAATGTTTCCCACCCTCGGAGAGCTCAGTGTGAACACCTGAGCTGGCACAGAACTGAGGGAGGGCCCGGGGTCACCTGAGTTTGCAAAGGATGGTGGGAGAGACCGGGGTCACCTGAGTTTGCAAAGGATGGTGGGAGAGAACGGAGTCACCTGAGTTTGCACAGGACTGTGGTAGGGACTGGGGTCACCTGAGAGGACAAAAAATTGTGGGAGGGCCCGGGGTCACCTGAGCTTACACAGGACTATGGGAGGGACTGAGGTCACTTGAGCTTACACAGGACTGTGTGAGGGACTGGGGTAGAGCTGGATTGACCAAACTGGACAACAGTGTGTCCCTGCCACACCAGGAGGCTGTGGCACTGTAAAGAACCAATACTTTCAAAAGTAAACGTATGCTGTATACTGTATGCCAGTGATGTCAGGTAACAAAGTATTTTAAACTGCCCGATGCTAACCCCAAACTTTACACATTATCACTTTGCTGACAGAAGAGGGTGAAACTGCAAGCAAGGCTCACAGGAAGCTTGTGGGACCAGCAGGAGAGCAACCGGGATCAGGAAGCCACCGGACGCTTGGGCACAAGGCTGCTGACTCCCACACTAGGCCCACCTCAAACCCTGCAAGCGGAAGCTACGGAAGGAGAGTGGAGGAGCCATGAGGTGGGGCGGGGAGGACGCAAGGTAATAAGTCACAGGAGCCTAGAGCAGAGGTGCCATCTCCAGGGTGACACCAGACCCTGGGACTCAGGTGTCGTCAGCCTGAGGGTTTGTAATAACACCGGAGTGTGTCCCTGATGGCCTCAGTGTACCAAGAAAGGTGTCACAAGGCCAGGAGTGTCTGAAAGCCTGGGTGCAGAGAGGCTAAACAGCATCTCAGGAGTGTGCTGTGGTGCTCCCTGCGTCTGCCCAGCCTCGGGACACCTGTCACACCTTGCAGGGTGCCACCATCTGGCAGAAGGCCCAGGAGGCTAGGACCCAAAGCCCTCTTCTACAGACAAAAATTAGATACTCAAATGTACATGACCGGAAATAAACAGACCTCGTGCTGCAGACAGACCCTCGGAGAGGGGACTGCCTGCACAGTGGCTCACAGCACCCAGGACTACTGCTGAGTAAAAAACCCCATGACCGGGGGAGGGGTGGGATAAGTCCAGACAGAAAGGTGGTTGGGGTGGGTAAGGGGCGGCCCCGGCCAGACACAGGGTAAGGGATGACGTGGAGGTCTTAGAAAGATTCTGAAAATTGACTACTTCAAGTCTGCTTAAAATTAAAAAGAGAAAAAAAATGAACATACCGTGAGCCCTAACACCCCCGGCCCTTCACAGTCCACACCAGGTTTAAGGACACAACAACATTACATTTTTCTTGATAGATTTGGGCCTACTGAATGGGGTAAAAAAAAATACTTTCTACGCACAAAAGGAAAAAAAAAAACCAACAAAGAGGTTTTAAAAAATGGAATCCACACCTATAAGGATTTTATAACATGTCCTCAATTCGAGAGGAAGCACAGGTATTTTTTGTGGCCACAATTGTGGGAGAAGACAAGGCTGCTAGCGCCATCCAGTGGCCGAGATCCGTGTGGAGCTGAACATCCTAGTGATGCTCTGCGCTCCACAGGCAGAAGACTCAGTCACTGAGCTTAGAGAGAAATGCAGGCACTGGGGGCACATGCAGGCACTGGGGGGGGGGGGGACGTGCAGGCATCTCTGGGATCCTGAGCTCCACGGTGCTACACAACTGCTTCACAAGGCTAGCTCATGTCGAACATGGCAGTGTGGTGTGCCTCTGTGATCTACCCATGTGGCCTTGACAGAGGGCAGGAGGAACAGGCAGGCACACAATTAGTCTGTACTCTAAACAGCTTTCTTCTGTCTTCTCAGACAGGGTTTCTCTGTGTAGTCCTAGCTGCCCTGGCACTTGCTGTGTAGCCAAGGCTGGCCTTGAACTCAGAGATCTGCCTGCCTCTACCTTCCAGCATTGGTGTAAGCCGCATTCTAACTCTGTGAGCAGCTGTGAGCAGCCCTGCACATATACATCGTAAGGATTTCTTTGACCTGGTTGCAATCCAAATGGGACTCTGGAGGAACTCAAGACATGGTAGTCATCGTGTGAGCTAGACCCCTACTCCACAGAGAGACCACAGAGGAAGACCATCAGCGGCACCATGAACTCAGAGACGGGCAAACTCTAACTCAGGGGGCGAGACTACACTACAGAATGACTGGCCGCCTGTTGACTCTCCCTGTGTAAGTTTCTGGCCAGGGATGAGATGGAAGACAGAGCTCCAGTGGGCTCGCCCTTTACCTTCTCCACTAACTGAAGAAGACAGCTTGAAGACTCCACCCCCGCCTCTGTTCACTGGCGTTTGAAATGACGGTGGCACAAGCCCCACATTGCAATAAGAACGCTCTGTGCTCTACTCGTAAGCACTGCTATACATTCCTCAAACTTCCTAGAAGGGGATGTCGCTCACTGTACTAACAGGGGAATGGACGGTTCCTAGAGCTAAGTGGCCAGGGTCAGAACATGAGTGCTTGGGACATGTGGGCTCAGGGGCAGCAGGGCCTGGCCACCAGCTATATAGGTGCCAGTGGCCCACGGCAGAACGTCCAGCTGTTTGTCCAGGACACAGCAGGAGGGCCAGACACTCATGCATTGGGGGAACTCTGTCACCCTTGACAGTCCCGATCACACTGTCCGTGTGCTTTCTCACAGAAGGTCACAAGGAGAGCCTGGCAGAAGCCATCATCAAGGCCCATCTGGACATCCTATATGTAAGGATACCTTTTTACCAGCACTCACTCAGTGTGGGCCTCGCTACACACCCGGCTCCTTGGATAATCCCCACATCACAACACCATATTACAGGCACTCACTGAGTGTGGGCCGCGCCACATGCCTGACTCCTTTAGACTCAGGGTCACCCTGTTGTCTCTCCTCCTCACAGACAAGAACACTGAGTGTGGGAAAGAGACACCAGAGGTCGTGTTAGAGCAAGCAGCCACCTCTGGCATCCATCCCCGGAAGCTCTCAGGGGAAGAGAATGCCTTCCCACGGGCGAGCCTCGGGGAGCCAGCAATAGCAAGCCCAGGTGACGGCGGTGGTGCCCAGGGGACAGGTGTTTTCAGTTCCGCAGACCTGAAAGCTGTCTCAGTCTTAGCGCTGATTTTGATTTGTCAACAGTAGACCTCAAGAATACTTTTTTCCTGACTGGGTCTGAGGCTCTGGCTATTCAAGGAGCCTTGCACTGAGCAGAAGCCCCCACCCTGACACTTCCATGCCCCAAGCCCTTACCTAGGAATCCGCCCATCTCCTGGCTGCCTGCCTGAAATCCTTCCCTTGACAGGGAGAGCAAACATGAAAGAGACCAAGAAGCACACCTCCCCAGAGCTGAGCACAAGCGCCTCACCCCGTCCTGTCTGTTGTCTGTCTGTCTCACTCCCCAACCCTGCCTTGTTCCCTTGTCCAGCAGGAAGCAGGACATGTCTACCACACTCCTCCCACCCACCTGAGAACAGGCTGGGGGCAGGCGGACCACAGAAGGACTACTGCCTGCCTAGGCCTTTCTAAGGCAGACACCTCTCTCTATCTTGAATATTCCATTCTTTACTTGCCTAACCTTGAAAGGCCTGGTGAAAAACATGAGAGGTCCATCTGTCTGTCCGTCCATCCATCTGTCACACCTAGCTCTGCTGGGCTGGCTGACACCCGAGGAGATGACAGGACGGCTGGAATGAAGGAGATCCTGACAGAGGGCACTGTTGTGATGCTCCCAGATAGCAGTCTCCAAGGACCTCACCCCAGGAGCCTTTCCCTGGACTGCTGGTGACCAAGGGCAGCCTGTCAGTGTCTCACTGGCCCGGTGACAACATGACCTCAGTGTAATGATGGCCCAGGTCTCAACTAGGCCCTACAGACCCAGGTGGCTGAACCAGGACAAACCTGATAATCTTGTTTGACAACTATTTGCCTAGGTAACAAATAAGGAAGACTAACTCAAGAGGAAGGCTAACTCAGCGCAGTAACAGTGCTCAGAAGCTGTGGTTAGGAAGAAAACTATGTTCACACCCCCTCTTAGAGTAAACCTGGTAACACAGATATTGACTGTGGAGGGGAAGGAAGAAAGAAAATATTTGAACAGCTCAGGAAGAAGTCTGAGAAACACAAAATGAAGCCAAAAGGATCCTTATCACAGGGTGTGTTACAGGCCAGAGTGATAAGGATTTTTTAATGGTTAAATCAACTTCTTGGAGAAGAGGGTGCCACATCTTACAAATGAGTGGGACCTCCTCTGACTCTTATCATGAAAAAAACTGCCACCAGGGGGTGCAAAGCCAGAGAAATAGAGATGAGCTGGTCAAAACAAAATTTTCAAAATCTCATCCTGCAATGCACTTGAAAAATGAGCCCAAAACGTAACACAGGTGACCCAACGAAACACGATGAAGAATGGGAATCTAAGAGACGGTGAGTGTCTGATGGCCTTTTGAGAGACAAAAGAAGAAAAGAAAAGAAAGGCGGAAATAAAATTGCAGAAATGGAAGGTTTTATTGAAGAAAAACCAGACATAAATTGCAGGTCAGAAAACAATCCCCCAGATTACAACGGAATAAACAATTAAAAAGGAGGGAGCCTCCCTGCCCAGAGAACCAGGAAGGAGCTAAAAGGCACACGCCGTAATCATTAAAATGAAAACAGAAAAATGAAAATAGTCCCTCCTCTTCCTTTGGAAACACGGGGACCATGGCATCAGTGGCACACATGTGACCTCAGCTTTGCGGGCTTCCTGCTCAGTAAGGCTGACAAGGTCCCCTCTTGGGATGAAAACAATTATTCGCTCTCTAAGCACCGAGCACAAGTTTGTAGCTGTGTGACAGAAACCAACCATGGCTCTGAAACGTCACGGTGAGTGTGGAGAGGAGTGTAATTAGATTAAAACAGCCAAGACACTCCCGAGAAGAGATCAGGACAAACGCTCAGGAAAGTGCAGACCTGCAGGTGTCTGACTTCACCTCAAAAATACACCACGTGGTTCTAAAGCAGGCCTTCCAGCTCACACGGGCTTCAAACTAAAGTGTGTATGGAGGTGGGGGGGGGGGACAAAAACAGTACACACTGGGTGGCTCCACAAGGCAGAGGACAGAGGAAACAGCGAGGTCTTCTAGGAGCTAGAAGTACTATAGGGGAGGGGGGTTTAGTGGAGTCTGAAAGGGCTGGCCCCCATCCCTCCATCCTGCCTCCACACTTCGGACTATGGGAGTGGCCTGGTTCACAGCTAAGCAGGCCTCCAGAAAGCCACGCCCCCTCTGAAGAACAGGTCGGACCATGTGATCACAGACACACACATACACACACACACACACACACAGGACACTTCCACATGCCTGGGGGCAGGGAGTCACAATGTGCACTTTGCACTGTCTGACAGTAAAATCTCTGAGAAGACAACACCCCCCCCACACCTCAGATCCCTCCCTGGGCGGTCCAGAAGAAGCCCTATTGTCACGCAGCTACCATGGAGGGTCTGAAACTGTGCGGCTGCCACTAGGCTTGGGTCCTAAGGCGCTAAGGACAAAAGTAAGAGGCCTGCTGGAGTTTCCCCCCCTAGGAGTGTACTGCTCAAGCCACAACAAGAGACTGCAGAAACAGAGGCTGCCTCAGAGGAACTCAAACCAACAGCGTGGGTAGCTATCTCGAAAGAAGAATGAATAGGTGTGGCAGTGGTGGCCGGCTTTCCTGTGGTGGATCAGGGCCCAGAGGGAGTCGCAGAGGAGGACAGAGAGGGGCCGAGGCCCCTGGTGGTCACCTTCGAGCGGCTTCACGATCTGCAGCTTCTCGGGCAGGTAGGAGCGGCTGCTGAAGGACATGCCGGAGAAGCCAGTGAACTCGGAGAAGCGTGAGTGTGTGCCCAGCGACATGATGCTCTCAGTGGGCGTGAGCGAGCCACTGTGCAGCTCCCCCTTCTCAGCCAGCTCGCGCAGCTTCCTCTCCTGCTCCTCCTCGAAGAACCTCCGCTCAGACAGGTAGTTCTCCCGGCGCAGGGAGAGCCGCCTCAGTGCGGTCTCCAGGTCGTGGGAGCCTGGCGTGCCCGGCGTGCCTGGCTTCTTGCTGTGTGCCTCATTCCTGCAGAAGACAGTGGTGGGGGTGGGGTAAGGATCTACAGCCAGCAAAGGGCAGTGGGAACCTCCCAGGGCAAAAGAGACAGGAGCTGGTCTGAGGAGACCAGGCCACTGAAGGAGTTCCCTTTGTGGGTCTCAACTGACTGTTCTTAGACGCAGGTGGTCTACCAGGGTAGACTGAAAATTTGCAAAACTGTATCTTCACAGGCATCTCCCTCCAGGTTACTCCTGAAGAAACCTTTTGCAGGTGGCTGTACTTAGGTCCCTAAGGTGAACTGACTCAAACCTCTTGTCTCTTAAATGAAAGGGCCTGTGCTCTGAGTTCTGAGTGAAACCTGATCTTGGAGAAGCCTTCTGATGGCTTAACTGGTCTGAAGTATCTGCTTCAGTGAGTAGAGAGGAACTGACCATAACCAGGGAGAACCCGCAACTGACCACCCCCATCTTCTGAAGCAGCTCAGAGAGCCTGGGATCTATGCTTGCCGGCACCCAGGCTCCAGAGGAGTCACGGTGACGATTTGTGGGAAGTGTGTTAGTTCCCACTCCATGACATCATGGTAAAGCACACGGTGGGCATCAGCTTCAGATACTACTTCAGAAGAGAGCAGTGTCGGGGATAAGGTGGGTAACTGAGATGTGGCCACTCTCGTCCACCTCTCCTGATGGTGACCGAGCATGTCCAAGGTGCACCTCCTCTCCCCTCCCTCCAACGGAAAGAGAGGAGCCCAGTGCTCACCCCAGGTCGGCCGCCTCGGTTTCCAGGAGGATGCTGTTGGTTTTGTTGTCAAGGACCACGTTGCTGACGTCGCTGCCGTAGAAGCTGGAGCGGGGGGTGCTGACACAGCTGGACAGGAGGGAGTTCATGGCGGAGCACTGGTTGGAACCCGGGATGCTCATGGGGGAAGGGGTGAGTGATCTCTGCTTGACCACTTGATTGACATTTCTCACCGTCTCAAAGACTCGCTTCTGGTGCCTGGGGAGGACATGGTAGCCATGAACCGGCATCAGGAGGAGCCTGGAGCCAGCCCCTCCACAGATGCCTACTGTGGGTGGCCTGCTGTCTGGGGGCTCGCATGCCTCTTAAGGGAGCCTCCATCACAGCATGCTAATGCTGACAGAGTCTAAGGCTCAGTGGCACGGCTCAGCACTAGATTCAGCTAGCCCAAATAACACTGTGTATCACAGCCTGAAGCCCTGGCTACACATGCTAGCGCTCTGGTGCTGCTCTGTCCCCCGCAGGCTGGCTTCTTTCAGTCGTACAATGAGAGCTGAAGGGGGGCTGTGCTCGCTAGTAGACCTTTATAGAACGAGTACGCGTAACTATTCGCATAAAGTAAAAGGAGCACATCAGTCTGATGAAACCCCACTGGGCTATTTTCAGGAACTGCCATTTCTTAGCACAAAACCCATGGTTTGATTTCTCCTTTTAAGGAGAAGAGGGTAGGCATACTTCTGGACTGGCTGCTTCCTCTGGGGATGCAGGGCTGTACATACACTAAAGTCACCAGGATACTCGTCATTCCGGAGGAAACATGGTCCCCGGATCTCTCTCAGTGTTCTATGAAGGTTATGATGGTTTGTATATGCTTGGCCCAGGGAGTGGCACTTATTGGAGTAGGTGTGTCATTGTGGGCATGGGCTTTAAGACCCTCATCCTAGCTGCCTGGAAGCCAGTATTCTGCTAGCAGGCTTCAGATGAAGATGTAGAACTCTCAGCTCCTCCTGCGCTGTGCCTGCCTGGATGTTTCTGCCTTGATGATAATGGACTGAACCTCTGAGCCTGTAAGCCAGCCCCAATCAAATGTTCTTTATACTTGCATTGGTCATGGGGTCTGCTCACAGCAGTAGGGGAGCTGTAGGGGCCGAGACCCCAGGAGTACCCAGTGGATCAGAAGCCTGCCTCACAGCACTGAAGAGCCTGTGGTTTTCTTTTCTTGGCAAACATGAAAACTTTTTAGGGTAATGATTTCCATTAAGGGAAAAGGTGGAGGGAGGGAGGGAGGGAGGGAGGGAGGGAGGGAGGGAGGGAGGGAGGGAGACGGAAACCCAGCACCCTCCCACTCCCTGCAAGGTCACCAAGTAACCTCCTTTGTTGGTTTAGGTAGTTTTTTGAGCTGGGACTCACAAATGCCTATAAAGATGGCCTTGAACATCTGAGCCTCCTTCCTTCTCTTTACCACAAGGGACAGAAGTCAGGCCCCCTGCGTGCTAGCGAACTGCTCCACCCACTGAGCTCCAGCCTTAGAGGGTTGTCCTTGTACCGTTTACTTCCCGTAACCTGACAGGGAAGGACCATGGCTGGCTGGTGGTGTCTAAGGCCCACACATGCTACGTTATGAGCACCGGTTCTGAGTCAGTTTGAGGGGACGTGAAATATAAAGGCCATGCGGTCATACGTGATGTCTGGAGACTCTGGCTCTTCCAGCTGCAGCTCCTTGCGCATAGTTCCCTCGATCTCTGCAGCCAAGGAGTCCTGGGAAAGACAGAAGACGTGTGTGGGCTGAGCAGGGACTCAAGGCTTCCATTCCTAGATGAGGTCTGAGGCCAGGAGGAGACACCCGACCCAGCAGCCTCCAGGCTGCAGGCTACGACACAAGGCTAAACGCAACCCCTACAGAGAGAATCTGCCAAGCCATGGGCAGGGCAGGTTCCGAGCACACGGCACCCTTAGGTTTGAGTGAACAGTCCCTAACTCTCACGTAGCTGAGTGTCTGACAGCCAGACATCCTTGGGCCAAACGATAGAGCTGAAACTGTGGTTGTGACATGGGGTGGAGAACTCAGGGGGCCCGGGAAAGTGTGCTCAGAACAGCGGGAACAAGTCCAAACATCTCTAAGCTCCCAAAAGGCCCCTCACGGCCCCCAGGCCCCACTGAGCTACTGTCCCGCCAGGCCACCAGGTCCGTGGTCCGTGGTCCGTGGTCCCAGCGATGCAGGATTATGACATACGGAAGCCAAGCTTCCACCGCTGACTCCTAGGTAGACGACACTGCTGAGGGCTCTCCGGTCCTGCTGGGAGGTCCCTGCTGCACGGCCTGTGTCAGACAGGTGGCCACCTCTCTGCAAGCTCCTCACTCCCCCAGCTAGCCATGGCCGCTGCCTTTGACACGTTCTCAGGAGACAGGACTGCTGCTTCTGGGAAGACCCTGTCTTCCCTCTTTACAGACATTGCCTGCCCACACCCACTCCAGACCCCACCATACCCCATCTTCCACACAGTGCACCAGTCAACCCCTTGACTCCTACTAGTTTTCTTGACTACACTGCCGCCCTTTTCTGAGGGGATGAGGGAGAATGAGCTTTAGGGTCAGGGGAAGGCTGGTCCTGGAGAGCTGCTAACTCCCCAGGTGTACTGAGGTTAGCCCGACACACGCCCCACCCATCCCCACAATGTGAAGACAGGAGACATATTCCCCCACAGTGTTCAGGGGTCACCGGAGTCTGTCCACAGACTGCAGGTTGAAAATCTCACCACAAGGCAAAAGGATTAAAAGCGCTGCCGAGGAAAAGCTGCCCCTGGCAGTTGAGTGGCAGAGGCCGGAGCAGGTGTGGGTGCTCTGCTCCAGCAGTGCGGGCACGCTGCAGCCCTCAGAACAACCTCCCTAAAACCCGCCTGCCGAGAGCCTCGAACCGGGCAAACGAAAGCTGAGAATTCCCCCAGAAGAAACGGACCGGAGCATGTGCTAGCCAGATGGTTTGATTTATTTTCCTTCCTTTTAAAATTATATTTCTAATTTAGTTTGTGTGTGTGCATTCATGTGTATACACATACATACACACAGGGACACAATGCCGGTGTTTGTGTGCTACGGTGGACCTGTTGAGGTCAGAGGACAACTGGGGGGAGTTAGTTCTTTCCTATCTTGTTGAGATGGGGTCTTTCTGGTTTCTGTCAGTCCTCCTGGTATTCTGGGCCTATAAACTTCTGGCCAGTTCCCCTATCTCCACTTCCCATGTCACACTATGAAAGCTGAGATTGCAGATGTGTGCCACCAGATCCAGATTTTCTTGTGGCTTCTGGAGATCAAACTCAGTCTTTCAGGCTTGCACATCTAGTGTTGTTACTGAGCCATCTCCGAAGGTTTTGCGACAGTCTTAAGGCCTAGCCATTCTCCTCTAAGTTACCCAGTAAACACACAGGCTCACCAAGTTGGACTTGGGTAGAATTGTTTCTCTGGGTTATCTGTTTGGGGTGAATAGAAACTTCCCTCTCTGTCTGGGGTGAATAGAAACTACCTTCTATGTCTGGGGTGAATAGAAACAGACTTTCCAGGGAAAGCATCTCTGCAAGAGACTCCTCCCTCAATCCCTTCTTAGCTGGTGATATGGCTCAGAGTGAAGGTCAGACCCCTGGGACCCAGAGAACTGACTCCACAAAGTTGTCCTCTGACCTCCACGTGTTAACCCGCTCCAATCACGCACACAAACACACTAATAGTAAATAAACGTTTTTAAAATAAAAAAAAAATCGACTCTTCTCTTGCCTTGGAGAGAATCTGTTATTCTGCCAGACAACTGGACCAAAGCCTGGACCCACAGGACTCTGGGCCCTGATCCCGGGCTGCCTGTCATCCCTGTGCAGTTGCTGCTTGGTGGCTACAGCTCTACACTGCCTTGTGCTGACACCAACAGTGCCGTAGGACACAGCTAATGCATGGCTTCCCCAGCTCAGGGAAGCTATGGTCTGCTAGGACACACAATGAGCGCGCTCACTTCCTTCTAAGTGGATATCACAGGGAAATGACTGGAGACTAAACCAGAAGCCCCCTGTCCTTCATCAAAGCCCTTCAGAGCCCTGATGTCAAATGAGCCAAGCCAGGACTAATGAAATAAGATCATTGGGGAATACTATTTTTAAAAAAGTTGATTCAAATCCCTGACACCAACGGAAGGGTTAATAAACAGACAAAGAACCCGGAGAAACTCAAGCTCCTGGAGACGTGGATAGTAACAGCCCACATGTAACATCTCACTGAACCAGGCTCCTTGTAAAATCTCATAACAGTAGCAGGGAGAACAGCCGAGAAAGGGCCAGTCCTGCTTAGGGAATCAGGAAGCCACCAGCTGGCAGGTCTGGGTGCAAGCTTTAAAGGAACAAGCAGCTCACGGGAAAGATGTAGGGCCAGGGGTCAGAGGGGACACGAAGCTCTGGGTGCTAAAGTCTGACGAAGGTCTGGGGGAGGGGCACAGGAGACCCACTCACCATGGGGAACAGGCCCAGAGAGTGGTATCGCCGGGACGTGGGCATCGTCTTGTTGCGCAGGTTCTTCAGTTCCTCCTGAGCCTCGTGAAGCATCTCCATGCACTCCGCATACTTATCCTCCAGCTCGCGCAGCTGTGGGGCAGGCACAGAGGGTCTCAGATGACGCCAGTGAGCACCCCGGTGCTGACACATCCACCGGCTCGGCCGCCTCAGAGGCAGAACCTGAGGCCCTGTGGGCCCATGGCAAAGTAGGTTGGATGCATGAGGCTGGCTTTTCCCTTCACTTGAGGAGGGTTTGCAGACTCGGAAAGCTGCTAACTCGGTCAGGCTGGCAAGGCAAGCAAAGCACCCAGACGAAACACTAAAGGGGTTAAAAGGTGACGCCGCGCCCTCTGCTCCAGCTGCATCTTTCATTTTTGTTTGAGACAGGGTCTTTCGCTGTAGCCTAGGCTGGCCTTAAACTCACAGCCATCCTCCTGCCCCAGTCACTTGTGGACTGGGATTGTAGATATGTACCAAAATGCCCAGCTTCAAGTGTCTTTACAAGCCTGTGGTATATCGTGTTCACCTAGCTGGTGTCTATCAGGAACTAGAATATGCCAAGCCCTGAGCTGGTACTGAATCCAGCCTCCTTTCACTTGCAAAAACACCCGAGGCCATAGGCACAGAACCCAGGCAAAGCGATATGATGCTAATTCAAGAGTAAAATGTTTATTATGAGGGGAATGACCTGGGGCTGTGGGGGAGCCCCTTCCCTGGATCCCGAGGCCCTAGACAGTTCAGGCAGGGACACCCACCTCGGCTGTGAGTTGACGCTGGGCATCCTTGGCAGCGCCCAGGTGCTGGACAAGCTCTTCGTTTTCCAC
This sequence comes from Apodemus sylvaticus, assembly GCF_947179515.1. Lineage (NCBI taxonomy): Eukaryota > Metazoa > Chordata > Mammalia > Rodentia > Muridae > Apodemus > Apodemus sylvaticus. The sequence continues at coordinate 2,701,944 of NC_067478.1, forward strand.
TGCGCACTAAACATGGTAAAGACAAGTTGTCTCTGTTAAGACACTCAGAAGCCCAACTTTCTCCTCTTGATACCTGTCTGTGAGGAACTCAGCATCTGTGTACAGAGGAACGTGCACTCGATGCTGCAGCAGAACAAAAAATGTTCTCGTGTGTGTGTGTGTGTGTGTGTGTGTGTGTGTACATGTGTGAGCAAAATGTGTCTATGAATGTGTATGTATATGTGTATGCATGTGTGTGAATGTGTGTATGTTATGTATATATGAATGTGTATTAACATGTATGTGAGAGAATGTGTATCTGTATGAGTGTGTACATGTATGTGAGGGTATGTGTGAATGTGAGTATGTGTGAATATGTGTGTGTGACTATGTGTGTATGTATGTATATGTGTGACTATGTGAATGTGTGTAGTATGTGTATGTGAGTGTATATATGAGTATGTGTGTATCTGAGTGTGTGAGAGCATGTGTGTGAGAGAATGTGTGAGTGTATATGAGTATGTGTTGGGTATATGAGTGTGTATGTACATGAGTATGTGTGAATATGTGTGAGTGTGTGTATGTTATGTGAGGATGTGAGTGTGCATGTATGAGTATGTAAGTATATGAATGTGTGAGTGTAAGTATGTGTGAGTATGTATGAGTGTGTGTAAGCATGTGTATGAGAGAATGTGTATGTGTGTATGCATGTGTGTGTGTGTATGTGAGTATATATGTGTGTGCCCCTACAGTGCCTGTGGAGGTCAGAGGTTACTTTATGAGAATCAGATAAACTCAGGGCTTGGCAGCAGGTACTCTACCCACTGAGCCATCTCACTGGCCCCTGTCATGTAATTTTGAAGGTAAAGTCTTCCCTGGGCACTTAATTATTCTCCATAGCTGAACCCCCACTCCCAGAGTGTAAGTGCTTTCTGGGAGTCTGTCCTTCCTCCCCTCCTCTTTCTGTCTGTCCTTCCTTCTTTCTTTCCCAGTGGTGTCTCCTCTCTTCCTTCCACTGTGACACACCACTCTCCCATGGGCCGTGCCTGAACGGTAGAGTAAGAACAAAGAGCAGACTCCATGATTTGTCAGATAAATCCCAAGATATCTACAGCCCTGCTCTAGGAACTCCACTAACTTATAGATTAGCCTCGGGAGCGACAAGATTGTAAATCAAGCCTCTGTTGGCCGGGGCGGCAGGGCTGGCTCCTGAGCTCACTAAGCCTCCCCCAGAAGAAAGCACGCATGGCCCAGGTAGGGACTCGCCCTCCCACTAGCCACCTGTCCCTTCCCCGTGTGGCCACTGCCACGGAGGGCACAGAAGCCTTACAGATTTTGCCTTCTTCTGTAAGTCCACAATTTGTGACAGCAGGTGCGTGATCTCCTCCTGCTGGCGGGCGGCATCTTCCGTCTTCTTGGCCAGCTCCTCGGAGATGCTCGCAATTTGAACGTTGGCATCCCCTGTGACGAAGCAATGACAAGCAGGTAACTGGAAATCTACACACAGACAGAAGAGGGAAACATCGTCTTTACGGGGAGGAGCGGGGATGGGGCACGGAAGAAGTCGAGGTGGACATCTTTCCGAGCAGTGATGTGGTTCCTGCAGGGCCGGAAAGAGAAGAAACCCAGCCTTCTCATGGGCTGCCTCTCCTGTGACTCTACTGACCAAGGCTTGTCCCCAGGGCAGGACGGCAGGCTCCATGAAGGGAGCTGGAAGGGATACCCCAAATATGACTGCACTTGGCTAAACCCCAGTGTTCCACCATCACAACAGGAACTCTGCACACAACATACTTGGCGCGTGGCTTCCCAGAGCATTTGGAGCTGCAGCGCATTTTACTAGGTGTGAACGTGAGCCCTGCCCCACTTTACCTAACGCCCTTTCTCTTATCTTACCTGGAAACTTGTAACAGGGGGCATGGGGAAGGTCATTGATTTGGATTGCAAAGCTGAGAGTCTGGCCTTCGTTTTAGTAAATCAGATCACAGATCCGGGCCGACCTTGAGCATCAAATGATTACAATATTCCAATACTGAGTCCACATTAAAATAAAACATCCACCTCACCAGGAGAAAGGCTCTCAATTTACAAATGGGCAAAGGTTGCCACACAGGCCTTCGGAGAATGCCACTGAGCTGCCGGCTGGGGAAGGCAGTGGGAGCATCTTAGAGGAGGAGAGTGGGCCGGAGGGGCAGACATACTCAGCTCCTTCACGCAGTCATTCACCAGCTGCTGCTCCTTCTCCTCATAGGTGATGGTCTCCGTCTTCAGCTGGCAGGCCTGTGGATGGAGACGACTCTCAGTCAGGGAACAGCATTCACACAGTCAGGACAAGCAGGTAGACCAGGGTGGAGGCATAGAGCTGGACATGAAGGCTAAGCACCACCAGGGGGCCACACAGAGATGCGAGCACAAGTTCTACCACTGAAAGGCCACGGCATGTTGGTCTGTTTGCCACTGGCCTGTGTGCATCAGGCTCTCTGGATAGAACACCTCTATGGCCTTTATGGTGCCTAAGACACTGCCCTGACCAAAGCAGGTGCTTTATGAACAGCCACACAGGAATAGAACTGTCGCCACGCCAGCCACGGGTTCTGAAGTGCCATTAACTCTGTCTGACTCAGCCTACTAAGAACAAACTCAGCATATTAAAGACAGCGTTAGACATGGTCTCAAGAGTCTGCCCAAAATAGAGGGTCTGGGGTTCATCCCTATACCTCTAGCACTTGAAAGACTAAGGCAGGAAAACTGCCATGAGTTTGGGGCCAGCCTGGGCTACACAGTAAGCTACAAGCCAGCCTGGGCTACAGAGAGCCTGACTCAAGAAGAAAAAAAAGTCTGGAAGTGATGGTGCACACCTTTAATCCCAGCACTTAGGAGGCAGAGGCAGGCAGATCTCTATGAGTTCAAGGCCAGCCTGGTCTACAAAGTAAGTTCTGGGACAGCCAGAGCTACATAGTGAGACCTGATCTCAAAACAAAACTGGTAACGAGAGGAGACACATATAGCTATTCCTATTCAGACAGCTTGCTCTGGCTGAAAAGAGAGATGGTCCAAGTAAGTGCTCAGTTAAGTAGTCAAAGACAGCTGGCTCCAAGGGTGTGGTGGGCCCTGACCACAGGCGGAGATGAAAATTCTGAGGGCATACATGGGCCATCAAGAATCCACACCAGGATCAGAGCCCTTCTGCTCTCTCCTGGGATAGAGGGGCCCCTGGGTGCCTGGGACTGGGGCAGTCCCTGGGCCAGGGGCCAGGAGACCACAGCTAGGAGGCCTGGGCTCGCCCTTCCTCAGCCCCAGGTCTGCAAGACCAAGCCTGGGTGACCTTGGCAGTCATCCTAAACACAGGCTAGTGTGGGGTCTGCAGAGATAGGTCGTGTCAAAGAGTCCCCTGTGCCTTGAAAGGTCCAGACAGGATGGAGGCTCTTTCCAGAGTGTGGCAAACTCAGAGTGACAGAGGGTTTGCCTTCCTGGAGGGTCTCTGGGAGTCTAGAGCCAGCTAAGATAGGCTTCACAGCCCAAACCTGACAAAGGCCACCGTCCCTTTGCCTACAGACACACTCAATGCTCATAAAGACAGAAACCACTAAATCTACTCGAATCCGAGATTTTAGAGAGTGGCGGTGGGTGAGGGGGGAAGCTTGGGTTTAGAGCTGAGGCTGTGGATCGACCTTTGTCATTTATAAACTCTGACATCTTCAAACACCCAACAGCCTGGCGCCAGAGTGTCGCTGCAAAAGAGACTCAAAGTAGGCAACTGTAGGCCCCACTGTGAAGACTAACAACAGTGATGCTAGTAACAGTATTGTAACAATTGTAACCATGTCGGAAAGGTGCCTGGCGCAGGCCTTCCAGGTTCCCAGGCTGTCCCCGCCCAGCCTTTCTGAGTGCCCCCTGTCAGACTGTCCCTGAGACCTTCTCAGGTTATATGGTCTTCTTGGAGAGACTCTGCTCAGTACTCACTCCAGCCACCGGGCCATTGCTCACGTGCGTCTATCTGCCTCAGCCTCCACCCACTGCGACAGCCACCCCGGAAGCACACATGGCAGAGCCTGCAGCCAAGCACCCTGCCGGACGGAGAGTGCAAGCTCAGCAGGACTTCTTCAGCTGGGCGCTAAGCAGATGGTGGTGCTGTCACTGAAGCTGTCGCTGCCAGACAGACACCCTCACCCAAGGGGCAAGAGCAGGTGCACACGTCACCTCAGATCGAAGTACAACGTTCTCCTCTTCGAGGTCCTTCAGTTTCTTCTGGAGAGAGTCCAGGTGGAAGTAATTCTGGACGGAGGAGGATGACTCGTTCCTCTTCAGCCTAGGAGAAAAGTATGCTCAAGATCAGAGAGGCCGCTGCCTCCCCCCTCTCCCCCTGTGTAGAGGCCAGGCCGGGCCGGGCGGCCCCAAAAGTATAGTGGCCACCTCAGCTCAGAACGGGGGTTCAGGGGTCAGGTTCATTTAACCAATGCCATTCCAGGATGTCCAAGAGTTCATTTAACCTGAGATGCCCACCTAGTCACAAGAAAGGTTTTGTAGGCTGGTGAGGTGGCTCAGGAGGAAAAGCTCTTGCTGCCACACCTGACAACCGGCATCCAGGGTCAGGACCAACAAGGCAGAAGGAGAAAACTTACTCCTGAAAGCCATCCTCTGCCGTCCACGTGCAAGCCATGTCACGGCCTGTGCCCCTCCCACAATGTATACAAATGAACAAATTAAAAATTAAGTGTTCTATGCATGCTACACGTGTGAACTTGGTGCTCATGAACCTGTGGCCTGTGACACATTCTTTTTTTTTTTTCTTTTCTTTTTCGAGACAGGGTTTCTCTCTATAGCCTTGGCTGTCCTGGAACTCACTCTATAGACCAGGCTGGCCTCGAACTCAGAAATCCGCCTGCCTCTGCCTCCCAAGCGCTGGGATTACAGGCGTGCGCCACCACCGCCCAGCTGAGCTACACACTCTTAAGAGCTCCATCCTGCAGTGAGGAAATCAACATGGGGTGAGGTCACAACAGAGCTGCGTCCCACAGTAGGCCACTGAGCTCACAGTAGGTCTCCTGACTTTCACAGAAGCATCCAGACTTCCGTCCCAAGGACCTGAGGCTCCAGGATCTATGTTTTCGTCCACCATTGAGCGCGCCCCATTCCCACGGATGTGCCAGGGTAAAAGGCCACTCTGACAAGGCAGCAATGACACCCTGTAAGAGGGAAGCCGCCCTCGACCCTGCCTGGAGGCCTCCAAGGGCATCCACGTCAGCCTGCCCACCCTTAGCCCAGGGGCCTGTGCTGGCGACTTACGGGGTTGAGCAGACGGACTCGGGCTCGCTCTCCTCAGCGGCACTGGTGTAGAACTGAAGCAGCTCGTCCTTCATGGACAGCTCATGTCGGAGCTGAGACACCTGTGTGGAAGGAGGGGCAGACCGGTGCGTCCTGGGGCGGCAGTGTCCTGTCTGCACTCAGACGCTGGAGAGGGCGTGGCAGCCCAGTGAGGACTGATTTGCTACTCAAGGTTTCAAAGCCTTGAGTTTGACAACGTTTAAGGAAAGCCCAATCAATCAGTTCTGGGTTGGAAACAGTCTATGTTCTCACGTTTAGACAGAAGAGCAGACAGGGGAGCAGGAGGCTCTGGGACAATCAGAGGGTGACACTGCCTGTGACACTGTTGGCTTCAGAAGCAGCCAGATGGCGGACCATGATACTAAATGAAACAGGAGGCCACTCGCTTCGTCAGAACCTGGTGTCACCTCAGAGCAGACCTGAGGCTGTGCTGCCTCCGGGTGGACTGCCAGGAGTGCTTCACAGACCCTACTTAGAAAACCACACAGCTCTCCATGTGACCGGCACACCTCAGTGTCCCTCGCCAAGCTGGTCAGACCCTCTTCTGCACTTAGCGGTTACTGGGCAGAAACTCGGGGTACAGGAGGGAAGACATGCCTCGAGGCCAGCCACGCTGCTGACTGAAGTTCTCACGTTTAGACAGAACATGGCCATGGCCGTGCCACGCGGCTGATTTGGGCTCAAGGCTTGCAGACAGGGAAGTGGCCACCGTAAAACTTCACACCTGCCCTTCTAGCACTCAGCGCCAGTAAGTGCAGGACCAGGGCTGAGAAGGAGGGCCGGAAATCTGTTTTCTGATGTGGCTGAGGGTTTGTCCCAACTTTCCCATACCACGCAGGGCATGGACTCTGCCGTCCTTGGTGAGTCCACTTGGTTTATATGCTGCATAAAGGCTCTCCCTGCCTAGAGGGACCACTTGATGATTCTCCAAAGGGAAGCATGACCTCATAGCTTTCCAGTTCAAAGCTTCTCCAGGGAAGCAGGGCTTCTCCACTCCACGGAGTAGAGTGCTCTCCACACACGCCGAGGAATTCTCACCCCAGACGGCCATGGATGGAGGCCAGTGGGCAACCACTGTCACCTAAGTGGTATGTCCCTCTGCTCAGAAAGCCCACGTGCTTTCCTTACCTAACAGAGGCCATTTCCCTCAACTGGGGAAGGCAAGAACAACTTTATTTCTCCCCACAACACTACAGCATTCCAGCTTTACCATTCCTGAGAGCAAGCAGACACTCTTTCTTACGAGGGGATTTTAAGCCCAAATCAGGAATAGTTTTAATGAGAAAAAGAAGGAAGACTGGCTACATCTTAGGGTCTTAGATAAGGGCATCCTTTCCCACTAAGGAAGTTAATGGTGGACAGAGAGGAGGAAGAGGTGACAGGAAGAGTCCTCAGGGCTAAAACTTACTGCTAGGAAAACAGGATGAGGGGAGAGATGCCGCCATGGATGGCTGGGCTCTGACCTCCAAATCCCTGTTCTGTCGATCCCAGCCGACTCTATTATGAATTTTAAACATCACTTCCAGAGAGCCAGCATCCTTCCTCCCCACTCTAGGCTCCTCTCGGAGATAGTGAAATAGTCCATGGCTGCCCCTCCCCCCATAGCCATGAGTTAAGATGAGTACAGTGAAATGGCAAGTTTATACAAGGAAGACAAGTTTATACAATGTTGCACTGCTCCTCTGCTTGGTGATACTGGTGTTAAGGAGAACCTGCTTGTTGTAAGGACCCAGAATAGAGGGTCTACATGTCCAGTCTGGGTTCTCTGAGTACAAGTCTTACCACACCTGCCCGTGCTCCCACCCACCTCCCTGAGTGCTCCCAAGCCAGCGGTCCTCACCTCCTCCCGGATGTGCTCCACCTGCTCTTCCAACAGCTCGTTCCTCTCAGTTAGGGTCTTGTTCTTTTTCAACAATGACTGGCCGATCCTCGCAGCCAGCTCCAAATCGCGCTCTTTCTAAGAAAGGCAAGAGGGAGAATGCAGACTTAACCCTGTGCATCCTGGAGGAGCCAACAGGGCTCAGTGTCAGATGGGCATGCCCAGAAACAGTAGGAGAATTAACAGTTCGTCATCCAGGTACTAGACACCTGCTAAAGATCAATAACTTTGGCCACACATGTGCAGGAGCCACGCAGGAAAAGTTGATGTAAGAAGAAATGCTTTAATTATTTGTTAAGTCATTGGTAACACTTCTCCCGACCTGAGAGCCAGTACATGGGAACATCATTGACTCGGATGGATGGGTGGATGGGTGGACGGACGGATGGGTGGGTGCATGGATGGATAAATAGATGAATGCGTAGGTTAATAGGTAGATGATAGATGAATCAATAAATGGATGGGTGGGTGGGTGACTATACCCCTGGGTGGGTGGGTGACTATACCCCTGGGTGGGTGGGTGACTATACCCCCTGAATAAAGCCAAGTGCTGGCACAGGAAGGTGGGCAGGCATCTTTAGCTCACATCAGACTGGACTGAACTGGAACATGTTGAGTTCCTCATTGTAACCAACAAAGCAACAGTGTTTAAAACCACTCAGGTAGGACTATATCTGTTTTGCTTGTTTCACTTTCTTCTTAGGATTTTATTTATTTAAAAGAAAGAGCTCTCTAAGGGCAGAAAACCTGTATTGGCTACTCATACTATTGAGGCTTCCTACATGTAGTAACTGGGTTTCCAGACAGTTCCGCCATGACAACAGGCAGACAGACAGATCCACACAAAGACATGGCTGCCTATGTGGGAAGAAATATGTCCCAGGAGGAGACAGGTGCCAACTCCAAATCTATCCCCATGAGATCCACCTGCTTGCATTAGCTGGGAGGCTGGTACGGTGGAGGACATTTTAGGAGACTACACTGCTTCAGAGTCTACACCTATTTACTTGCTCTAAGAAGAGGCGTGGACAGGTGCGCTGGAGCAGGGGCAGTTGGAGACTCCGATTCTGCACTAGGTCCTAACTACCCTCACGGCCTGAGTGTTCCTCTTCTCCAGAATCTGGAGCACTGTAGTTTTGCTCAAGTCACAGAGCTGAGAAATCACTAAAGTAATCGCAGTTGGTAACTAGCATGTTAGAAATGAGATACTAGCCTGGCAGTGGTGGCGCATGCCTTTGATCCCAGCCCTTGGGAGGCAGAGGCAGGCAGATTTCTGAGTTCAAGGCCAGCCTGGTCTACAGAGTGAGTTCCAGGACAGCCAGGGCTACACAGAGAAACCCTGTCTCGGAAAAACCAAAACCAAAGCAAACAAACAACAAGAAATAAGATACTAAAAAGCTCAAGAGACACAAAAGCAGGTGAGCTTTTCACAGAAAGGGAGGTCAGCATGGAGGGAAGGCAAGTGTGGATGGCGCGCTGATCCGTGGGAAACAGTCTCTGTAAAGCCCTCAGGTTAGGAGAAATCCCCGTCCTCCCCCTCAGCCCGGGACTTGCCCCTTTGCAAACTCCCCACCTCATTGCTTTGGGACACTCGGCCTTGTGCAGTGAACAATCTGGGGCTTCAGATGGCTGCCTCTTCTGACCATGGGCTCAGTCATGTAGCACTGACTGCTCTTCCGGAGGACCCAGGTTCTGGTCCCAGCACCCACGGGCTGCTCATGACCATCTGTAACTTCCCAGAGGATATTATGCCCTCTTTTGGCATCTGTAGGCACCAGGCACACAGTGCACAGACATACACACAGGCAAAGCCCTCATACACATAAAAATAAGCCTTTTAAAAAATTAGAGAAAAATCAAAGTTGTCCCTCTCAAACAAGCAGGGTTATTTGTAATTTTCTAACTCAGATTATTTGTAACTTTCTATCTTGGATTTTTTTGTAACTTTCTAGCTCTGAGTTTTGAGACTAGCACACACCAGCCAGTTAGAGGAGAGAGGGGCTTAGTGCTACCTGCTTGGTGGTGACTCTGATGCACCCTAAGTGCACCTCACGCCCAGAACAGACCAGTAGAATTCATTCCTTACACTGTCTTAGGCGAGAAACGACAGCTCAAAACTGAACCTAGCACAATGCACAACTCCCACACAGCACAGGGGCTAGTCTGGGCTCAGGCTTTGGCTGTAGGTTTAAAGCAAGTCATAAACGCCCGCTACATAGCCTGGCCTTACATGCTTCCTCATCATACCTAATCACACAAAAGCTCAGCACATGTGGAAAGGGAACTTCACATGGCCAAGGGACACACTCACCATCCCGGCAATCAGAGCTCAACCCTGAATTTATCCTCAAGGGCCACGGGGAGACAAGATGGTTTCTCACCTGTGGCCCTTTGTCAGCCTCAGACTCTTGCTGTGTCTTAACTGAGGGGAGGGACAGGAAGAATGGTGTGACTGAGGCTGCCCCAGATGTGAGGACTCAGAGGCAAACTCAAAATTAGCATGAGTCAAAATGGATCCAATCCTCTTGCCTGAAGCTAAAACTGCACTAGCAGCAATGTTTACTTCTCTGCAGAAGCGTGGCCTCCCTCAGCCCAGCTCAGGCCTGTTAAATCCCCTGCTCGGACAAGCCCCCAGCCCAGATGGGGTGGGTGGTAGGTGCCTCACATTCACTACTCACTTCCTGACCTCATTCTCAGCAAAACTGCTAATTTCCAGCAAGCACAGATGTGAGTCCACAATGCAAGGAGCACCTCAGGCAGTGAGGCAGGGAGCACTTCAAGCACTGAGACAAGGAGCACTACAGTCAGTAAGGCAAAGAGCACCTCAGTCACTGAAGCAAGGAGCACCTCAGGCAGTAAGGCAAGGAGCACTACAGGCAGTGAGGCAAGGAACAGTGCAGGCAGTAGAGAAAGGAGCACTACAGTCAGTGAGGCAAGGAGCACTACAAGGCTAGGAGAACTACTAAGCAAGATGCAGCTGGAGGGCATGAAGGGCAAGCCTTCCCAAGGGGCGGGGAGGGCTGGCACCTCAGAGGGACAAGGACAGGCAACAGAAGAGGAACAAACACATGAGGTCAGGAAGCCCTTTGCCCCACTGACCACACCTCACAGCTGCAGGGCCTCTGGCCCCTTGCTCTCCACCAGGCTGGGCGCAGCTATCGCATGCACGCCTACTCTGGGAATCTAATCGTTATAATAATTACCCAGGGCGTGTCTGCAGGATGAGAAGCGGGAAGGGTCAGAAAACCGTTTATGGGTATCAGGAAAGCCCGGAGCTCCTGTGCGGCCTCCAGCCCAGCTTGTCTCGATTGTCTCTGACAGTATTGTTTGAGAGAGGGTCTAGGTGTTCAGCGGAGGCTCACCTTGAATTCCTGGTCCTCAGTCCCTGCACTGCCACACTTGGCTCTGTCCAGGTTTATCAAGGCAACAAGATCCTTGGGTTTCTTTTGAGAATCATAGGTATGGGGCAAGGTGTATGTGTGGGTGTGCCTATGTGTCTGTGTGTGTGTGTGTGTGTGTGTATGCCTTCATGTATGAGTGTGTGTCTATGTGCATGCCTACAAGTTTGAGTATGTCTGCATGCATGTGTGTGCATGTATGTACATGTGTGTGTATGTATGTGCATGCCTGCCATGTATGAGTGTGTATCTGTGGGTCTGTCTCTCCCCCAACCCTGTGTGTGTGTGTGTGTAGGAGTGAGGAGTCACCTCCCATTTCTTGTTGCCAGTCAACATAAATGGAACATTTAGTTCTAAAATCAAGAAAACAGCCAGGAAGAGAGTTTGGCTTTAACCTTAGTGGCAACCTCAGGCTAAAAATACCTAACTCAGGCCCTGGAACACGCCAGTCAAGATCTAGTTCTTTACTCTCTGAGAAATGAATCAAGGTGGCTTGAAAGCCTACAACACGATGTTGGCCCTTGTCACCAACACACACTGGGCTGGCTGGCACTCTCCATGGAGATGCTTAGCCTAACTCCCACACACAGCAGTGACTCATCCCATTCACCAATTTTAGGATAAAAAGTGTAACTATGGGCCAGCAGAAGAAAGCACGCTATAACTGGGGCAGAGAGGCGAACTCTAGGTACATTCCCAATACAGTCAGTCCTAAGGATCTCCTTCCCCACAAAGACCCAACACACACACACACACACACACACACACACACACACACACACACGGCTTGCAGCTGTGCTTGAGTGCCCTGAGAAAATCCCACAGCCCGAAGTACACAGCTGGCTTGTAAACTAGCATTCCTGAACTGAGGCACAGAGCCCAAGCAGGACTGGTGTGAGGTGACTCACGTGACTGGCGGTGGTAGTCAGACTATGAGCCATCCAGCCATCCAGTTCCAGAGAAAGGCAGGGACTGACCTGTGATATCTTATCAGGGCCAAGGACAAAGGGAACAGCTGCTATTTATAAAACACAGAGGTGCAGGCATGATTGCCTATCAGAAATAAAACAAGAAAGCAGTAACTGCAAAGAGGCAGGGGAGAAACTGCTCTGAGGAGACGTGAAGTTCATATTTCATACAGCCATGCTTAGAAAATTAACCAAGGAAAAGTGAATTCTTTAAAACAAAAATGTTAAAGCAAGTCTCTAGTAGCCCAAGCTAGCCTCAGACTCACTAGCTAGCTGGGGATGACCTTCAACTTTTTGTCCTCCTGTACCCAGGCCTTCCACGTGCTGAGACTGCAGGCAAGCATTACCAAGCCTGGCCAAAAATGGAGAGTTCTTCACACAGGGACTCTGTGTAAAGGGACGGAGACCTTGGGAGGGGTCCAGAAGGGGCCTTTGGATGTTAAAGCAGAGAGAAAGGTGGTACCCCACGGAATAACACCCACAATGAGGCCTCATGCACCACAGTCAAAGACTGGGGGCTGCGGATGCCTATAGCTGCAGGGGAGCAGGGCCTGAAAGTAGAGATGTCTTGACAACCAAGAAGCCATATTGCCAAAGACTCAAGAGTTGTCAAATGAAACAGGCAGAGCTCAGTCGTTACGAGCCAGAGCTGAAGTCACTGGGATCCTGGTGTCTGTCCTTCAGACGTAGCTCCCTCCACTCTGAGAATATCTACCCCCAAGAGTGTCTGTAGAATTAATGTAAGACAGATGGACAACTGTTGAGGTTTGGTCTGTTGCTATGAATCATGTATGCCATCTTTTTGTTGTGCAAAAGCTCCTTAATTTACAGCTACAGGTTGAATAAAGATGCCTCCAGCCTGTAGCTGGACAGAAGATAGGTAGGCAGGGCTTCCACTCTTAGGCTTGGGGGTCTGAGGCAAAGACTGCAGATAGAGGGAGGAAACAGAAAGAGAAGTCACCATGGGGTAGGTGGGTCATGAGCGCACGCCCGTGAGGGTTGGCCTGTTGGAGAAAGAATGACCCAGGCGAAACACAGCAAGAGGTATCTTGGGATTATTGACAGGAAAGCAGAGAAAATAGCTTAGAGTGTTGATGTCTGCTCATCTCTGGTGCTTGAAGGCTTATTATAAATATAAAGGTTATGTGACTTTTATTTGGGAACTAAATGATCTAAGGCAGAGTAGGAACACTCCCCCCCCAATAAATATCCACCGCAGACAGACAACAGTTAGCTGTTTGCCAGATTTCAGTCCTACAAATAAGAGACCGATATCCCATAGAAGGAATGAAATCTCACAGCAGGAGCTCGGGCACAAGACTGACCAACACAACGGCTCCTGTGCTTCACCTTCCCTGGACACTCACCTCCTCAAGAAGCCTCGTGACTGCATCGATGTCATTGTATGTCTTAGTCATCTGGCCAACTCTTTCGGCACATAGAACTGCAAGAGACAGAAAAGGCAGTGAGATCACCAACAGCTGTCGGTGGGCCTCTAACTTGGCTCCTCAGACGGTGACATCAGGGATCCAACCCATGCCATCCTTACTGTCACCGGCTCTGTCTCCAGTGATGCTGAATGAACGGCGAGCTACCCACTGACCACAGAGACATGGGCACAGGAGGAGCTTCCAGAAAGCAGCCGTCTGCATAATTATTAAACAACAGTCTAAAACCCACAGGTTCGCTGTGACACACACTCCTTCTTCCTGACTGGCCTAGATTCTAAAGTTTCTGTATCAGCAGCATTAGGGTGCTATCCTTTGAAAATCCACTCCACAATCATTACCTCCATGACTGCTGTGCACACATGTACACATATGCACACATATACACATAAGCACACATGCACACATACATACACATGCACATACATGCACTCACATGTGCACACATGCATACTGAGCACAATTCCATTACATGTACAGCCCACTGCCATGAGAGTCTGCTTATAAACAATAGGTCTGCGCCTTCTCACTCCCTTCTACTGACAGAGGCAGGCTTCAGTCTGCTACTGCCTCCAGGACAATGTTTCCCAACCTTCCTAATGCTGCGTGCAACCCTTTAATACAGTTTTCATGCTGTGATGACCCCAGACCACAAATATTTGCCACTTCGTAACTATTACTTTGCTACTGTTATGAATCATAACGTAAATATCTGTATTTTCCGATGGCCTTAGATGGCCTCTGCGAAAGGGTTGGTCAAAGCCAAAAGGGTCATGACCCACTGTTGGAGAACCACTGCTTTAATTCTGTTTTATTTTATTTTTTACTTCAAATCAATGGCAAGGCATTAATTGGTAGTTCGATTCACACAAAGACTGTCCCATGGTTTTTCCTCTGTGGGGGGAAGTGATCGTATGTGGGTTTAGAGGCAATGAGAAATTATTTTTGAAACCTGTCACTTTGGCTTGAACAGAAGTATTGTGAGAGCGGACGCTTTCCAGTTAGTAGAGCAGCCAACCATAGGACCGGAGTTCCACTCTAAACCCTGCGCTGAAGAGATGGAAATCGGTGCCTGAGGAATGACACTGGAAGTTGACTCCTGACCTCCATGAGCATCCCTACATGCACGCACGCACGCACGCACGCACGCACTAACACACTCGTGCGCACAACTTCACAGTGAGGCTATGTAACATGACCCTGGAGAATAATTCTATTAACAGTGAAAGCTTTCCTAACGACCCACATCTGACTACAGACATCTCTCACCAAGTCACACCCGGAGCCTTGCTAGAGGGCTGTCACTAGAATTTGGCAGCCTGGAAATATTTTAGTGTGCAAGCAGAGCTGACCCTAGAGATGAGCTCAGAGAAACCTGATCTTCTGGAATGATTTCCTAGCTCTGGCAGAGCCTGAAATCTGGTTTTCAATCTGAAGCACCAGAAACCTGGAAGCAAGAGCCTGTCCTCCGCCTCCTCCCCCTCCTCCCCTTCCTCAGCCGCCATTTCCCCAACAGGGTCTCTCTGCTGTCTGGCAGCAGACACCGCCTGGCTCTTTAACCTTCCTCCTTGCCTTCACGTTGGTCAGCAAGGGAATGGCAGGGAGCTGTATAAGGGATGGCCTGATGCTGTCCATGGGATCCAGCTCAGACGCTCTGCACAGCTCGGTGACTCAAGGTCACAGGATATCTCTGCGAAGACTGAAGACCGCTGTGCTACTAGGAACACTTGTGTTTCCCTGGAGCAGCTGTGAGGTCCACACGGAGGTCCCACATGGACGTTTACACGGATGTCCCACATGGAGGTCCCACATGGAGGTCCCACGGAGGTCCCACATGGAGGTCCCACATGGAGGTTCACACGGAGGGAAGGCTCCAGGCTCTTCCAGCCCTGCACTCATCAGCGGTGACACAATTCTGGGATAGGACACATGAGTTGACAGAGTTTGCCTGGCGGGCACAAAGCCCTGGTTCCTTCCCCAGTATCACAGGAACCACACACAGCGGTGCACACGTGCACACCTGAAATCCCAGCAGGAGGGAGGCAAGAAAAAGCAAAACTCAAAAACCAAGTCCGGGTCTCTGCCATGCTCCTGTAACCGCAGACAGACAGTGATGTGCAGTCTCAATGACATGGAAGATGGATCCTCCCGTGCCCTGACCCAAATCCTAAAATGGCTTTAATCTATAGAAATATCACATCAGACCCAAGTCTAAAAAGGCTTTAATCTATAGAAATACCGTGTGTCAGACCTGAGTCCTGAAATGGCTTTATTCTATAGAAATGTCGCATGTCAATACTGAATGCGGAATCAGCTTTCTCTGGTTTCCTTTCTAGTCATCTGTGTGCCCTTCTCTGCGTGTGCTCATTTGCATATACACATGCTGATGGAGCCGGCAGTCCTCGGGTATTTTCCCAAGCCCACACTGTCACCAGGCGCAGACTGTAAAGAGGCTGGGCATGCTCTCTACATGTTCTCAAGATGGACAACTACACCAGGGTGCAAGGACATTCCACAAGACTTGGTCTGTTGCCTGAGCCCAATCACCCAGGTAAAAAAACACTGCTCGCTCTAAGCAAGGATTATGTAAAGTATTTTAGTATGTATGCTTTTAAATATATATATGTATATACATATATATAATCACAACTTAAGGGGAAGTATGTGTATGTATACACACACACATACATACATATATACACACACATATACTAATAGTACACAGTAAGAAAAAACCAAAGCAACCACAAAAATATAAACATTTGACAGACTTTAATTTTGTTTATGCTTTAAAAATGATTCTAAAAAAATAACTAAAGCAACACTATACTATCGAGGGAAATTATTTAAAATATTTTTCAGGAAACACACAGTTAGTTGACTAATATAAGGTCACAGGATCTCTCTGGGCTGACGTTTAAGATAAATTAGTAACAGCAGAAGCCTTCTCTTGGATGACAAAGAAGCATCTTATGGGGCACGGGAAGATGCTGACCTCATCTGAACGTCACGCAGCAATGGATCCAGGCTGCTCTGAAGCCCTCTACTGAGCATGCTCGCTGGGGTCAGTTACTGACCGCACAACTCATGCGATCCTCAGAGCACTTCAGAGTGGTGGCTACTTACACCCTTTCAGGAGTCAGAACATCAGGCCCAGCTGGGGAGCTGCAGTGCTCAAGGTCAGACAGACTCAGCAGGGCAGCAGCTAAGCTCTGTGTCTGGAAAGCTGCTAAGCCTTTCCCATCCACTCTTCCCAGCAAACCTGCAGGGCGACATGTCAACATGGAGGACAGGACCTGACACAGAGGGCACTGCGGGGCTCTGACATATAGTTTGAAGAATGACCCACAAAAGTCATAATTTGGTTTTGCAGGGGTGAGTTTATGACGTATACACTGAGTGGAAGTAAAACTACAAGCAGCAGAGGTGGCATCATCAAACTGGGCGCTTACAATAACCAGCGGAGAACACCCGGGGACGCTGAGCTGTAGCTGTAGCTGGGGTTCCTGATGGAGTGTCTCTCCACGATGACCTTCCCGTGGCTGAGCTTTGCCCTCTCCATGCCTACTTGTGGGCATTTTTACATCACGGGCCTAAGGACAGCAGTGTCCATTGGAACCGGCTTACCTTCTGGCTGTCGGCAAGGACACAAAGCATTAGCTCGTGGGCTATTTAGTTTTCCCCTTCCCTCCCTGTCACAGAGCTGCGGCTCATCTCACCCCCAGACAAGGGGCCTTGGCGGGCACTTGGCACAAACACACTTAGGTCTGAAGTGGGGTGGGCAGCCTGGCTTCCAGAGGCTGCTTCACCGTGTGCTCCAACAGCATAGGATGGTTTTCCCACATAGCGCGCGTCGCAGGTCAAAGAGATCGAGGTTGCACTGTAGGAGCTGAACATCGCCAGTCTGGCTCCTGAACTCAAACAGGGCACCATAAAGGGCAGAGCAAGGCCAGTGAGCACTGATCGGTGGCGTTCAGAACCTGCACGGCAGAGGAGGGAGCTCCTTGACCTTGGAGAGGTTTTCAAAGAAGGTGGGGGCAGGAGCCCAGGCCCCAGGCAGGCTCCTTAACTGCTGGGTCTTAGGTTCCCTTTTCCAAAAGATGAGGAGGGTGGAGCCAGACTGGTGGGGAAGGAACAAAGCTGGCTTTCAACTACAAGGTGAGCAAAGGAGACTCTGCTCTTCACGTTTGGCTTTCTCTCTCCACAGTGGCCTAGGCCATGCTACCAAATCCACCCCAAAATGTGTCCAGAGAGAAAATAAAGGGGCGGCTACCAATCTCTATAATAATTAACACAGGAACACTACAGTCCATATGCTAATGAAGGAATTAAATGCATCCTGCCTTGCACAGCAAGTCCTCAGGGCACACCCTCAGCCTTCTTCACTACCCGGGACTCTATCCCGCACCAGCCTCATGCACAGGTTCAGTGCGGGAGACACTTCAGAGATAACCAGCTTGAAGGGTCGAAGGGTGCAAAGCCCTTCAGGGATCTGGGATTTTTAGTTAGGCATAGAGGCATGCACCAACGATGCCGGTGTGCAACTTAGCCAGGCCTACGACATAGTGAGACCCTGTCCCTGAAAGCTAAGGATCCAGACTTTCACCACTGGTCTATAGAAAAAACCACTGGAGGGTTCTCACAGGACAGCACCGCTATGTGGATTATAGCTCAGAAAGCATGCTGGCCCGGAGTGGAATGGCTGGGTATGGTGCACATGGCAAGCCCGGTGAGGTGCGTTAAACCTGCCAGATCCTTCCAGAAGGCTCCTTCCTGGGTGACAGTAAATGATGTCCTCCATGGGGACCCTGTGAGATGAGACTTTGGAGGAGGTTCAACAGAGTGCAGGCTCCTCCACCTGGCTGGAACACAGCCAACTAGAGCCATCACCCCCCCATACCCCCAGCCCCCCATAACCCTAACCCTAACCCTAACCCAATGAAACCATGGCTTTGGGACAGTCACAGCACCGTAGAGTGAGCTCTGAACATTACTACTAATGTCACAGAAGGCCTGATGACAGATGCCCTCCTGGGAGCCAGCTGGGCTGCACTGAGGTTTGGGAGATTCCACGTTGAGGGGCTGGAGGGGACCAAGGCTTTCTTCCTGGGAAATAATCCTGGGTTGGCTGACCAGAGAAAGGGACTCCTGGCACTAGGCTGAGGTTCTAAGGGGTGCTTGGATCCAAAAACCAAGGTCTGATGTTTATGCAAATTAAGCCACGCCCCAAATAATTTTGAGAATACATACTGGCGGACCCCAGCTCTCCACTAAACCTTCCAAGCACCTGTATGAGCAGCATGATGCTGACCACAAGTGACCTTGGCTGAGGGCCCAGACACAAACCCCTACAAGCAATGGTGGTGGGGGTCACAGGGTCAGGCTGGCAGGAGTGGGAGGAATGAGAAGGGGTATAAACTAGATGTGACTGGCAAAGGCTAGAGCAGACAGCATAGTCAGGGTGCTGGGCTGCAAGGGCAGAGAGGCAGTGCACTGAGGGCAGGGTGGGCAGTGAGGAGCTCCCCAGGTCCAAGGCTGCCACCTTCTCTTCCTGAGGGACCCTGTGTCACCATGTCACATTAACAGGCTTGTAAGCTCCTCGACACTGTGACCTGATTGGACGTCTTAGGGAGACCATGCTCTTCATCCATTTTGGTAGAATAAATATGTAGCTGCTGTGAAGACACCCTTCCCGTCAGCATCAACATCCTGTGTCTTCATGGGTTGTTGGCATGAATACATGAGCGAGCATCCTACAGATCTGAATATGTATGTATGTGCATATGTATGTGTGCACTTGTGGGTGTGTGTGTATATAAACAAAGACATTCCTAGCCCTTAAGAAAATATCATTTCCCCATAACTCAAAGGCCACGCAGCCAACTTCCATGGATGGAGGTCGTGCAGCTGCCCATCAGATCTGCAGGCATGGCTGCCTGGACTCTGCCTTGTACTTATATCACTTAGTTAAAGCACGTTTTCAACAAAGTGTGCTTTAAAAGTCAGACTCTGATGTCAGGTGGTGGTGGTACACATTTTTGGTCCCATTTTTACCCCAGAGGCAGAAGCTGGCAGATCTCTGAGTTTGAGGCTAGCCTGGTCTGTGGAGGGAATTCCAGACAACCAGGGCTACACAGAGAAACCCTGGCTAGAAAAACCAAGAAAAAAAATAAAAAGGTTCTAATTGCCTCCCCAGGAGTTTTTCCTCTTGTCACTTGTGCCTTATAATTTATAACTTGTATTATAATAAGTGTAGGCCAGCCAGCAAAGATGGCTCAGTGGGTAAAGACGCTGGGTGCCAAACCTGATGACTTTAGTTCAATCCCCATGACACACGTTAGTAGAAGGAGAGAGCTGATTCCAGGAAGTTATCCCTGACCTGCACACACACACATACACACACACAAATGTATTAATGCAAGAAAATATTTGGAAATATATTAAGCAGACATATACCCTAGAAATCCTGGAATGCCCCATGGAAGCAGCGGTACGTGTCAGGATAAGAGGCAGCGCTCGCTCCAGTCTGACCCTTGATCCGCAGGAAGCAAGCGCAATAAATCCTACGTCTGCCCTGTTCACAAGGGTGGTGGGTGGAGGCCCAGGACCTGGGAGCCACAGCCTAAAGGCTCCCTATCAAATCCTGGTTGAGTCACTGCACAGACCAGGTTCACAGGTCTCGCAGAACAAGCGTCTCGTAAAGCTAGTCTGCACACCTTTGATTTAACACGTTCATGTCCTGCTTAAAAAAATGTACCCAGCTCAGCCACTTCCTGCAGCAAGCAGCCTCCAGACACAGGACGCCCAGGACCATCTTCCTCTGGAGCAGGCAGCTGTCCACCTCCATGCCAGGTGCTCACACCCACTCCCCACAGGCTCATGCACATCCGGTCACGCCACTCTCCATGCCTGCCCTGGCCCCCGCACCCGCTAGTTCCTCTGGGAAAGCTGTCTTTCTCTCACATCTCCATCTGGGAATTCCCTGCGCTTTCCACAGCCTAGCAAGAAGGAAGTCCCTCTGGGCACCTGACACCCTAGCTCCGTCTCTCCTCTCTAGCCCACGTCTGTGAAATGGACCAAGAACATTTGTCAAAGAACCAATCATTGCATGGTTATTGTGACTGCTGAACAGGAGCAAGCCCACAGAGATGTGGGGCTGAGTAGGCTGAACACATTGCCAGGGAAACCAAGACTCTACGAGGGGGAAACAGATTACCTAAGGTCACTGGGCCTTTCGAGCATCCTAAGTATTTGCTGGAGGGAGATGAAGACATGCCTCTGCCTAAACTGAGCATGAATGTTCATGGCCATTTTTACAGGCAGAAAGTAGAAACGACATACATTAACTGTTGGATGAACAGAGCGTGGTATATCCATCCCATGGAATATTGCTTAGACATAAAAAGAAATGTGGAACAAGTACACACCACACTATAAACAAACCTCAAAATCTTTATCCTTGGGAGAAAAAAAAAAGACACGAAATATTGCTTTGGTCTAGGATTCTGCTCATACAGAAAGTGCGTTAGCATTTGCTTAGGACTGAAGCTAATTGTAAACACGTGTGAGGTTCTTACTGGGGAGAACTGCAGAATCTAAGTATGAATTACAGGAAGGGTTGCACAATTCAGAGCATTCATACAAATCATGAAACTACCCGGTAACAATGGATGAATTTTATAGAATGTAAATTACATCCTGGTATTTTCAGTAACCAAATACATGCAAACTAAACCACACAATATCCCTACCACTTCCCTATAGCAATGTAGCAATGTAAAAACATTCTTTTGTTCCCTCAGCCCTGACTAAGCCTCCTCTGGGCTGCAATGGCATTGCCAGCTAAGGTTCCAGGAACTGCAGGGGGTCCCGCCCTGCACCAGACACGGGCGATGCCCAGAAGAAAACTGGAGAGATCTGTCTGCTTGCAAAGAACAGTCCATTACTACCCAGTGCTCCAGAAAGGGGTGAACACATGTCACCACCCCAAAATGCAACCGAGTCCCCTCACCTGGCCCTGAAGCTTCCTGCAAACAAGCTGACAAGAAATGAAGAGGGAAAGTGGCAGGGAAAGGTGAATGCTCGAGACAGAGACCTGGGACCTTGGTGAGCAGGAGCTGGGACACTTCTCCCACACCACCAGAGCTTCTGGCCTGCTGGCTTCCAGACAAAGGCACACCGTGTCCCAGAAATAGCTGTATGGGCAGAGGCTAGCTGAGAGCCAGGTTCGCCACACCAGCAATCCAGGAAGCCCTGTCCTTGTCTGTGAGGTGACCAAAGGAGAGAGACAGCAAAATGATGTCTCACAAGTGCCATCAGTTCTGAAGCCAGGTGACTACTGTGCTGACTGGCTTCCCCTCATCCCGGCAGGCCGAGAGGCTGAGGGTGCCAAGCGAATAACTAAAGTCAGAGAGGGCCGGGGACCTGACTCAATGAGCAAAGTGCTTGCCAGGAGAACACATGGACCGGAGTCTGGTCGCCCAGAAACCAGGTGAAAAGATGGGCAGTCCTCGTGCTGAGTGGGGGTGGGGTAGGATCTGAGTGTTGCTGGACAGTCCAGGCAACTCAGTGAGCTCCAGGTTCAGCGAGAGACCCCGCCTCAAAACATAAGTGAAAATTGATGGATGAAGACACTTGATGTCAATTTCCTGGTCTCTACATATAAATGCATGTACACTTGCATGTGTATACACACACACACACACACACACACACACACACACACAAATAGATGAAGACACCTGGTATCAATCAATTTTATCAATTTCTGGTCTCTACATATATATGCATGTACTCCTGCATGTGTATGCATGTGCGCGTGTGCGCACGCACGCGCGCGCGCGCACACACACACACATACACACACACATATATATATATATATATATATGAGGACACCTGATATCAATTTCTGGCCTCTATATACACATATACACATGCATGTGCACCTGGATGTGTATGCACACACACACACACAGATAGAGATACCTGATGTCAATTTCTGGTCTCTACATATACATGCATGTGTACCTGCATGTGTATACACACAAATACACACAGCAGAGAAGAAAAATAGGAGCTGACCATTACTGAGATTAACAACATGCCATCTGGGCACTTTATAAACACCATTCCACTTACAGCCAGGACAAGCCTGCAATGCAAACAACAGACCCATGTGACAAATCAAACAGAGAGTGGGGCCAAGTTTCCAGCTCAAGGACAGACGGGGTGTAACTGTGGACTTAACACAGTAACCACAGGCCTCACCCCAGACTGGAACTCTAGTGTTGACCTATGGTGGCCACTGCTCCCCAAGGCTTTCACTGAGGACTAATCAAATTGCTCACTCCTGGGAATGACCAGGCCCCGGCACTTGACCAAGTGTATATGCATGCCCTCTCCTTCATAGCTGACAGCCACCCTAGAGAAGAGCCCACCAGTGTCTTTAGAGCTGTTATGGCGTGCTGGGGGCTGACCTGTTTTCCCCACATATGGCCAGAGTCTACGATCTTTTAAGCAAATAGATGGACCCCTCAAAGAAGTCTTGACCTGGTAAGGTAAGACACACCCCATACATTAGCACAACACAGAGCGGCTGCTAGGCAGGCAGATGGTGCCAGGCAAAGATGCTATTGGGGAGTTAGATAGGACCCGAAACCCACGAGTGGATGGATCTGCCAAAGGACCCTAAGACAGAGACCATGGATGACCTCTGCACAGGGCTGGCTTAGGGGTGACACTAGTGCCCCACAGTGGCTCTGATAAACCCATCTAGTTTGTTTCTCGCTTGTGACTCTACAGGGAAGTCCAGGCAGCACCCCTGCATCCTGCAGTTCACAGTGTTATACTCCACAGCCAGCAGGACCCAAGCCGCTCAGCTCTGCACACAGAACCATCCAGTCTCTGTGGGGCTGAGCCACCCCACCTTGCAGCCCAGGAGTCCCTTTGACCTGGAAGAAAATGCTCCATTTATACCACCTCCCAGGCTTCCCCAGGGGCTCGGCTGGAGACCTTGGCTAAGCAGCAGATACCGCCAGGCTTTCTACTGGGCTCTGGCCACGGCTTCCCATTTTAGCTTCTGGGTAGTACTCCCACTGAAAACTTCCCACGAGTGGCTGATACCACAATTCTCTGATGCAGGGGCCACTCTGGGGACAGCAGGATGCGTATGTTGTCGCCTCAGGGATGCTAAACCTGTTAGAACCAGAGCTGTAAGTGCCAGAGCCTGAGCCTCAACAGCCTGATATACCAAGTTCAGCTACAAGTCCTCAATAGGTCAGTTAAACAAACAAGGAACAGCAAAAGGCAGAGAAAGGGATCACAATCAACGTGGCCACAGTGGGGAGGAGAAAGCTAAAAGGGTGCCGAGACCTCTGAACCCATCTGAACCCAGGGTCCTGGCATGAGGTTGAGATTTAACTAGGGGGCAAGAGGCATGCATTAGCTAAGTGTCCAAGATCAAGGTACAGTCTCACGGCCATCGCCGTCCCAAAGCCAGTCTCCCTGGTGGCCTGACCCGCTACCAACCTCCTTCCTCTGACCAGCACAGGTTTCTGCCCTTTCCTTCTCCCCATGAGATGGGGGAAATCCCCACTTCTTGGGACCCACAGTCTATACCAATAGGAAGGGCCCCAGTGTCTCTTTGGAACAGCCTGCTATTGGGATTGTTACGTTCCCACCTGGCCTCTTAGTTCACTCCGGCCTGTTCTGTGCACTCTTTGCAAATCCTGGTTTCGAGCAATCCTGGAGGACACCTGCCTAGACTTTCACAACTCATTTTGCAACCGGGGCTAGGCCAAGCTTGAGGAGGAGAAGGCGCCAGGCTTCGGGCACCAGGCTTCGGCAGGCATTTCCTTGAGAAAGCCTGAGGCCTGCCAAGCAGCACACCACAGCCTCTACTCTTCCCTCCTCACACCTTGCCTTCCTCGTACCAGTGTGGATCTCAGGCACGGAGAGGCTCTGAACACTTCCTTCACACGGTTCAGCTCTGCCATCTGAGCAGGCCACACAGCACTGGTATCGCCTGCATGTGCTGCAGCTTCCCAGTGGCCCGAGTCACTGAGATAAAGTGAGCATGGGGTCTAGAAGGGCTGTTGACACTCCCTCAGAGAAGGAGGTGGAGCTGGGTCTGGGACCCTCACATGACTGTCCAGCCCCTCTTTCTAACCAACTGCATGGAATCCTATCCTAACTGTGTATAGCCTTGGGGGCCTCAGGGAGGGGCTAGAGAATACTGGCTGGGGTGGACATGAAATGGGGCTCCTTCTGTGCAGCCATTGGGGAGCCATCATCCATGCTGGGTGCAGACCTTCTAGGGTGGCTGCTCTGGGGTCACTCATGCTTGTGGACAATGCCCCTCATCCGTGCCCCCAGCACACTGACCAGTGTCCCGGGGTGCACTCTGGGGGAATTGAACTTTGTCACTGAGACCTTGGAAAGAAGGGGTAGCCCTTGTACCATCCCCTCAGGGTCCTTCAGCTGAAAACACAGGCAGGATCTTCACCCCAGGATAATAGTTGGGGAAGCTCCAGGACAGGGCCAACCTGGTTTCAACTGCAAAATGGAGATGTCTATCTCAACCTCAGTTTTTTTTTCTTCACGACTCAGTGAGTGTGTCAGATGCACTGAAACACCGCACTGCACACCTAGCCTCTGTATTGAAGGGTAAGCAGCTGAGGTCAGAGAGTGTGCCTTGCACGCTCAGGCCGCTCGGAGGGAACCACGAACTAAGGCGTACTGCATCCACCATGATTGTGAGCAGTCAGATCGTTGGCTCCATGCTTCTGTCTCTGACTGAAAGTGCCTCCTTTAGATGAGCTATCACTGTAGCCAAGACCTCCGCAGCCACTTCCCTCTGGCCCCACCATCACTGACTACTTTTCTTGCCCTCCTAGACCCGTAGACGGAAAACAAGACAGTCAGTAGAGCTGTGACCTACCTGGTCCTGCCCACTGGCTCTAGGAGGTACCACAGCTTCCCAGCAAAACTGACCAGGAAGTCACCCACACCTTGCCGACCTGAACCACAGAGTTCTGTTGGGCCAAAAGTGAGCCTCAAAAGTCTGCTTGTTGTATCTCAGTGACAATTAAGTATCATTTGTCTTTTGAAGTTACTATCATTTAAAACATACCATTTGAGCATTATCAACTGGGCAGCCAGGAAGACTTTACTAGAGAAACAAGGAGAATGAAGAGACAGATAAGAAACGGTGACGTAATTGTCATCTGTGGTAAGACTGCAAGAGCAGCAGCAGCCCCCAACCCAGCTCTCCAGCAGCTGCACAGTCTCAGGAGACTTGGGTGAGCACTGGGCATGGAGCACCCAGAGTGCAGGAGTGTGAGGTCCGGGGTAGGATCAAGATTGTTCATGCCTTAGAACCTGGGAGATGCTTGGAATTGGAGAGGCAGCTGGCCAGCAGCACCTCTGGCCAGCAGAATTGGAGAGAGCTGCTCTGCCTGGTGGGACTTCTTACGGACTCTGTGTCTTCCCTCCTGTAAGCCTCAGATGCAAACTACAGCATACTTAACCCTACAGGGTTCTTGTAAGGGCTTAAGATATGAAACCACACAGGGCTGGAAGGATGGTTCAGTGGTTAGGAGTGCTTACCAATCTTGCAGAGGGCCTGAATTCTCAGAACCCACACAGTGGCTCACGGCTGTTTCTAACCCCAGCTGCAGGGGATCTACTATCCTTTTCTGACTTCTGTGGTCACTGAAATCACATGCACACACACACACACACACAGCTTAATGCCTTATGTGATCAAAACAGATTGAGGCAGATCCAAGTGGGCAAAACTCAGATTTCTGGGGGAAGCTGGAAAGGGGTGCTGAGATGTTCTAGGAGCCCCAGGGGGCTGTTCTACCTGGGCAGGAGTCCTCCTTGGACATCAAGCCATTTGCACACCTGTTCCTTTAAGAACTTACTTAAAAGGTAAAAGAACGTGGCAACATCTGTGGCCAATCTTGCCTGGCTAGACACTAACAGGAAAAGGCTCAAGTAGTGTAACTAAAGGCAAAGTGTAGCATTTACCATCCTCCAAAATGTCCATGGTATCGTTCGGTTCATGGGTGTCCGCCAAGATGTCCAGGGTGTCCGGCTGCTCAGGGATAGCCGCCTTCTCTTCATCCTGACAGCTGTACTCAAAACATTCCTCTTCCCCTCCCACGCCTCTCAGGGACATTGTTGAAGTCGTCCCAAATCGGAAACATTGTCCTAAGGGACTGTCCTTGGGAGAGCCTTTGGCCACCTGACCAGAGGAGCCATTGGGGCCCAAGGCACACAAATTGGGCTCCAGCCAGGGTTGCAGACATGCCCTGGCTTGGCAGGAGTGGACGGGTGTGCACAGGGCCACCCGCCCAGCATCACTGAAAGAAGGAAGGACAGGGTGTCTCACAGGACCCCGGAGGCGGAGCACAGTAGGCGGTGCACCTGTTGGAATGGCAGCACCCTGCCAAATGCCCTGGACACAGAGGGGAGCCAGGCAGGAACGTATGGTGCCCTGAGGTACACTCTGGGCCTTTCTCCCCCTTGAGAAGAACAGGAATGGGAGCGTCCTGAAAGTCTCATAGCAACTGCAAAAGAAAACACCAGCCACGCCTGGAGCAGGTACACCTGTAGGTCGGAAGGCGCTGGGGCTGGTGTGGGAGGAGTCGCCCTGGCAAAGCATTGCTCAACAGCTCTGAGCAGAGAGACTTCCTGTGGGTGTGTTTGTAGGAATCTGAGGAGACTGTTCAGAGCCAAGGACTGTGGGGATGGGGGTGTGGGGGGCAGGAATCCTGACTTCTCACAAATGAAGAAGGATGTGCAGGAGCCATCACCTGACTAAATACCACCACCCAGGCCTTCTTGGCATAACAAGTGGCACATATTTTCCTCATTATTCTGTGTTTTATAAACCCCACATTCCCCTTCAAGCTGTGTCCACAAATCCAGAAAGATTTCTCTGACTGCTAGAACAAGAAAAGAGAAAAACTGATCGCCTAATAGCTTACAATGGTGCCCCAAGGAAGAACCACAGTTTAAGGTGTATGCTGGCAGCAGTTCCCTGCACTGCTTGAGTTTGCCTGTCACAGACACCAACACAGGCACTCCTATCGGATTCTCTGTGAGGTGGCCCTGACCAAGCACTACAGCTGGACATCCCCGGGCCCAGCCTTCTCCAGCTGCACGCAAGTCCACACCTGCTGGCCTCTTCCATCTGTCCAGCTGTCGCCAGGAGCGAGACCGCGGAAAGCGCTCTATGCAAGGCGAAGGACTAGGTTTCACTCCGCCTGGAGGCTGAGGGCTGAGGACCCTGCTAAGTTACCTGAGACAGCCTGCCACAGAGGCGCTGCCTTCATAAAGGCTAGTATGAAATCATTCATGAGTGCCCAGCAGGACGCCCCAGAAGGAGAAAGATTTTACTTAAAAATTCCAACTAGGGGTGGATTATTATACTTCGGTTAGAATTTCAGAACGTCAAAGCGAATGCTCCATTTTAACACATTAAGACTGTGTTTGGAAAAGACAATGTCGCAGAAAATCACAGGCAGATTTCAAGATTAGAATTTCAAATTTTTTGAAAAATTATGTATACAAGGTTTAAACCCAAGGTTTCCAAGAGTCAGGCATGGTACCACATGCCTGGATACCCACCCAGCACCAAGGAGCTCAAGGCCTGCCTAGGTTACACAGCAAGGTTGTATCTCAAATACACCACACACACACACACACACACACACACACACACACACACAGAGTCAGTCAAAAATAAAGTTTAATCTTAATAAACACTATCAAATCATGCTTACTGATTAACTTTAAGAGATAGTGAGCTAGGGTATCAGGGCTTTTCCAGATGAAAAAAACTGGTTGATTACTCCAAAGTGTGGGAAGGACATATGAGGCAGGGGGACACCCCACCCAGAGAGTGATTCATCACCACATATCTGGACTGCTGGATGTGTAGGATGCAGTACGTAGAAGATAAAGGACAACAAAGGCTTGTTTCACTTGTCCAGAAAAACTCGATTCCATTGATCAATGAGTTATTCACATTCATCTTTCAGTTTAAATTGAAGGTGTTTTTAACAATGCAGTCCAAGTCCCAGTCTACCTACACACACCTCTCTCTCTCTCTCTCTCTCTCTCTCTCTCTATCTCTCTCTCTCTCTCTCTCTCTCTCTCTCTCTCTCTCTCTCTCTCTCTCTCACACACACACACACACACACACACACACCTTAGGATATCGCCGTTTAAGAATCTTCCCCCCAAGCCAGGTGTGACTCATGTCAGCAACCCCAGCACTCAGCAGGGTGACGGCAGGGTGACTGACACAGGAGGGTCACTTAAAGTGGGCTCAAGCAAGACTACACACTCCTACAAAAATAAAAACAAAAAAGTTCCCATAGTCTCTCTTATGAATGCTCTCAAAGGCACAGCGCACCTCCCCAGAACTAAGCAGGGCTCTGCCGTGTGAAAAGGAACCAAAACCCCTGATTTTTTTCATCCAGATTCCCCGGACTCTAAGACTTGACACAGCTGTCTTTCCCTCTCCACAGAGAGCCACGTCCTCTGGTCCTCCTTTAGTGAACTGACCCGGCTCATCCTCCTTCAGCCTGGGTCTGTCTCAGTCCGGCTGCTGTGCGCTGGTGTCCAGACAACACTTGTTTGCACAGAGCACTGTGGGCCCATTATGGAGGGTTGTTTCCTGGTGACCTCAGTTAGGACATTTATTCTGTAATCTTAGCCCTCTGTAGGTGGAGGCAGGAGGACCACAAGTTCAAGGTCTTCCTGGACTACAAAGCAAGTTTAAGGCCAGCCTGGGCTACAAGAGAACCTGTCCAAAAAGAAAAAAAAAACAAAAAACAAAAAACAAAAAACAAAAAAAAAAAAAACCGCTACTGACAAAACTTTACCCAATGAAAGTAACACTGTTTAGTTCAGGGTTTCAACTGAATTCTGGGTACACGTGGATGGATTCTGCAAAGGCTGACAATGCTATGTGCACTGTGTTAATGGGGGCTGCAGATTACTCTAGGGCCCTGAACAATGAGCCTCCTCTGACTCTTCTTATGAAAGAAGTCTGGCTCTGAGACCCTCCCTACACCCTCTGTGTGATCATGCAAGGCCGACACATCTGAAACTGAGGTGGGAGATGGACCCAGTAACAGCCTCAGGGGAGGCTCTCCTGGCCATCAGAGATCAGGAGGAAACACAACTGGTTCCTACCAACACCTTGTAGAGTGGGGTGGGCTGTCCTCACTGCCCTGAGTTGCACATTCCTATCTTCAGTGCAACTGACCATCGCGCAGAGTCAGGACCTCTGGCTTAAAACGCTGACTTTGTAGCTTTTCAAAAACACTTGACTCACCTTTTGCTATTATCGTGGAAAGTTACTCCAAGCTTCCCTCAGGATTGATTCAAAGGCCAACTGATAAGGACCAAAGAAGCAAGTGTCTAATGATTTTTGCTGTTTGAGAGATCCACATAACCAAAGATATGTTATTCCCAGGCTAGCCTGCCTAAAGCCGGGAAGAACCCAAGGAGTTAGAAACTGCAGAGGAGGGGGAGACAGCTCAGTAAGGACACAATACTCACTGTGCAAGACTGACAACCTGAATCCAATCCGCAGGAGCTACGCCATGGGGAAAGGAGAGCCAAGTCCACCAAGCTGCCCTTTGACTGTGGCCCATGTGCGCCCACACACATAGAAGAAGGAAGAAAACTGGTGACTAGAAACCAGCACTTGTCTGGGTACCTAAGCAGGTCATTTCTAGGCCCCAGACCCTGTATCTCGCTATCTTCAATGGGATTTAGAATCCGCCACTTGTCCCAGGACCAAAGGTAAAAAGGTCGAAGATCTCGCTCTCCACGTACTCAGACAGCAATGGCACTCAATATCAATTGGCGAATCAATCTTGGGGCGATGAGCCACCCCTCTTCTATTTCCCTTGCTCAGGATGCCTAGAGCCAAGTGTCTCCTCTGAGAACATGAAGTAAGAGCATCCTGGCGGACGCCAGATAAGAGCAGGTCTCCTGTGCCTCTCCAGACGGGCACTGAGCCACCGGCTTCACTGAGAATCGGACGGCGCACGGGGTCCAGACGCTACGTCCTCCTCCCCAACCCCCAGGGTGGCTCAGGGACATGCCCAATTCATCCACTGGAACCCAAGCTCTCTTAAGAGTCTTAGAACATCCAGTGACGCACCAATCACCAAGGAAGCAGAAGGGGTCAAGGGTGACTTCCGAAAAGCAGGACCCATTACTGCCTCTTACAGCATTGTAGGAGGACAGAAACTTGATTCAAAACATTATATAGCCAGAAAAAGATTGCATCCGTCCTTCTCCTCAAGTCTACGGGCACACCCCACTCTGCTCGTCCCCCAGAATCTCTGAAGATCAGACAGACCCAAGTGCCAGCACTACGGACTGCCAGGGGCAAGGGTAAAGTTTCTCTATGCCTTTTAAGAGCATGTCCCAAGAGAACCTCTCGGCCTCCCTGTTGCAGCCAAATGTTTGAAGACAAGGAGATAGTCCCACAGCTCTCCACTAACTAGGCCAGCTTCCGGCCTGTTACATCACACGGATCTTCAAACGTCGTCACCCCTGGAGCCATCAGAAACTCCTGAGTCAATTAATAAGCATTCAGCTCACCTATTAATGAGCTTGAGGGGAGCGGCAAGGACCTCACCACTCAAGAACACACTCAAAGCAGATATTTAATTGTCTCCTTTTTCTGGTAAAGGCTGGTGACTTAAGGGTCATTTGCAAAGAGTAGCTAAGGACGGCAGAGAACTACAATCCACAGCATTACCTCCCAACACAGCCCTTCCTCGGCAATCCTTCCCAGAATACCTCCCAACACTGTCCTCCTTGTACTTGAAACCTGCTGACACCTGTCTAGCTACACAACTCAGCCACCAAGTAGCATCCTCTCAAGTGAGCCACACCCTCCTTACAAACCGTGACGGCCCCAGAGGGTGTGTTCTCGCTCTCTGGCCCATCCTTTCTCACCTGGGCCCCATCTGTGCTGAACACAGTCAGTGAGATTCATTTGAATCACCCGCTGCTGGGGAAGCGGTTTCTGCCGGTCCCAGGCTCCTCGTGACCCCAGCCCCAAGGTCTGAGCTCAGGAAAGGGCAGAGTCTTCTAGGCCTTCCTACTGCTGACCTGCTGCACACAGGCTTCCAGCCTCTAGTACCCTGAGCAGAGCACAGGAGAAACACACACACACACACAGATTCAGTCCTACAGAAGTCCCATGCTTGCAAGCCCAGAAGCCAGCATACCAAAAGCCATCTCTCTCTCCCCCATTCTAAGCAAATGACAGTGCACGGCAAGAGTCACCCGCTGTCAAGAGCCCTGCCCACCTGACAACCTCTCTGTCATGTTTGCCGTGCCTTCTGGTGATGCCAGTTCCTGTGCTCCCATCTCCCGGGAGAGGACTGTACCACTGTACCACTGCCGCCGCCCCCCCCCCCCCATCTCCAGAGATACAATGTCGCCGCTCATACAGCTCTCCCAAAGAGGCCTTAATTACCGTCTGAGCATTCTTCATAATACCAATCCAGTTCATAATAATCCGTGTCAGTGAATTTCTGCATAGTCAGTATTCTTGCAGAGGAAGGAACGGACTTCACGGCGCCATGAATTGTCAAGTCAAACGCTGCCATGCCTCCCAGCCCTTCCAGAACACACGGCAGAAGAGCATCCCCAAACACTGCAGAATTTGGCTGTGCATTCTTAATGCTACTCTGGAGCCAGGATGGGCGAGGGGGCAGAGGAAAGGAGGACTCTACAGGGGTGGGGTAGGGGGGGGCGCGGGAGGGAGTGGGGGAGTGGAGGCAGAGGAAAAGAGGGCTTTTGCAGAGCACTGAGAGACCCTGCAGGCAGGCCCGGCTGATGAAGCGCACTGGACAGCAGCCCTGAAAGGGAGTAGCTAGAATCATCCTATCCAGACGCCCCGAGGGTGACGTCAGAGCCACACACCACCACCCGCTGGCTCGCTCAAGCCCCGCCCCCCTGCTCGCTGCTTGGCTTTCAATCTAACTGTTGCCATAGAAACTGGTCGGCTCTGAAAAATGATACAGAGATGAAGGAAATGTCTTCCAAGGATGCTGGGAGCAGAGGTGCCTTGTAGGGAGATGGAAGGGTGTGGGCGTGGCTTACAGGCACCACCCCCTCTCTCTGGTGGAAAAGGCCTGGCTCTTGTGCCTATGCCTGGGTCACTTCAGAAAGTTTTTTTCCCCCTGTATCTAAAATCAGCGCCCCTTTAAAATTTGCAAAGGATTATTATTTTGGGTTTTTTTGTTTTTGTTTTTGTTTTCTTAATTTAAAACTTAATTTAAAACGGTCCTTCCTTTTTTTTTTTTTTAATTTTAAAACTTAAAGTCGCCACTTAAAGGAGCCCAGATGAATGACCCAGAAAACGAAAACATTTTCACTCACATTCCTTACTTTTTATGCTTGTGTCTTTATTCAAACTTCTCGAAAAGTAGCAACATGCAAATTGAGGAGACATCGACATAGAGGCCCATGTCAGAGAGTGCCGTTGGATTTACCATCCCTCAGTGTGATCAAGAATAGCAACCAAGAGGCACATGCCCCTGGGACGGAATTAAAGAGTGCAGCTTTGAGAGTCCTTACGAAAGCACAGGGAATCCATTAAAACAAACAAACAAACAAAATACTGAATGGCTTGTCCCTCCTAAGTGTCTGGCATGCTTAAAATGCCCCACTGTGTATAAAGCTGAAACCCTGGACGATGAGACAGATCGATTTAGACTTTACTGTAGGTTTGCATTCTGGCCCAGAAGCATATTTTCCCCCTCAGCACAGAGTTAGAGAATTCTTTATGGAAGACTGTTTTGGGCATTCCGGAACATTCTGCAGGATCCTGACCTTAACATACTAGATGCCAAGTAGCTCCATCCTCTGACCTCCAAATCTCACCATCAAAAATGTCTTCCCACAACAACAAATGCTTTCACATGAAAAATTCTGAAATTTTAAATATATATTTTAATATCTTTGGGGAAATCCTGTATCCCAAAATAAGGCAGAGAAAAAGAAGGCACCCAGTGTAGATATCTGAACTCACAGGAATGTAAAGTTCCAGATGTGTGCATGTGCACACAAGTAACCAAAAAAAAGGGGGGAAGAAAGAAAGAAAGAAAGAAGAAAGAAAAGGAAACTCCTTAGAGCCACTCAGAAATCTCCAATGAAGCTACATGCCCTTTCATTGTGGCTGGGCATACCTGTCTTATAGCGTACAAATTCCATCAATATTTTATCTATGCCCCATCACATACACATGAGAAAGCTAACAGGTGGGTGGAAACAGTGCTGTTTCACTGAGAAGATGCATGCATTTCACACGCATGCATGTGCCCCTATCATGTGTGCACACGCTTGCTAACATGCATGCATGTACCACACCACACACTCACTTACACATGAACACACACACATGCATGCATGCACATACACACAGAAAGAAAACACATACACACACACACACACAGAGAGAGAGAGAGAGAGAGAGAGACAGACAGACAGACAGACAGACAGACATGGAAGAAAAGTAGGAGCAGGGAGGGAAGGAGGGAAGGAAGGAGGAGTGAATCCGGGAAAGGGTGTCTCTCTCCTACAGCAGTGCAGTGTGTGGCGCTTCAGTACCCCTGGTAGAATCAGGGAACACACAGGGTCCCTGCAGAGCCCAGAGCATGGTGGAACCGTGCTGGTCGACAAGCCAGGTTCTGAGGTCACAAAGGCCACTCCCAAAGGAAGGTCTCGGATGAAAAGAGGACGGACAAAAAGCCAGCTTAGGAGAGTTGGGCCGGGAATTGTGACAATTTAAGTATTGTACAGAAATACAGTTAACTATACCTAAAAGGAACAGGTGGTGTGCTTGAAAGCCATGACGACACCGTGAATATCCAGAGAAAGGCAGGCAGGGAACATGCCAGCTCATACACGAAGGGCAGACACTAACAGGGAGCTATTTTAATCCGCCTTAGGAAGTTGGGTAGGTGTGCCTCGCTGCTCTGTTCCTGCCACTCAACCTTCTGGAAGCATTGTTCCAAGTGTCTCCGTGCAGGGTGGCCGTGACTACGCCAGCTGGATGTGGATGGGGACACAGGTACCAAGAACAGAAAATCCTGGCATCGTGGGTGTGAATCACAACCAGACAGGAGGGTCAGACCCAGGGCAAGACGATGGATTACCCAGAAGACTCTAGAGGAGAGCAGAATGCCCTACCTGGGGGTGGTGTGGGGTGAATTCCTAAGCTCAAAGAGCAGTAGACCCTGTTAAGAGTCACAGTTAACAGTCGCAGCTAGACACTGACAGACCTTGTATGTGGATTCCAGGACGGGGAATCTTGAGGTTGGGATAGTGGTCTATGCCAAGGCATCCAGGTGCAAACCCTGTGTCACTTCAGGGAACACCAGGTTGAGCGCTGAAGACCCGACTGAGGATTTACCTCCTGGGCCAGCAAGGCAGCTCAGGGAGTGAAAGCACCTGCCACTTAGCCTGGCAGCCCAAGTTCAATCAGTGGGACACACATGGTGGAGGGAGAGCCAGTTCCTGCAGGTGGCACACATGCACCCCCACCCAGGAACAGAAATGCAATTTAAAGGGGAAAAAATGTACCACCAGAAGCTATGGGCCTAATTTAAATGTTCCGAGGTGGCATCATCCTAAATTAAAGGGGATCAAATCCAAAGGTAGGTTCCTTAAAGAGAAAGTGGCGAGTCATAGGAGGACAGATAGACCAGGAGCCATGGGAGCAGGGGAAAGCCCTGCGGTCTCCCTCAGAGCGCCCTCCCTGAAGGAGCAAACATGGCCTCCTGGACTCTGGGCTCCTGACCTTCAGAACCAGATCTGAACCCAGGCCTACTGCTCTAGGTCACCACTGTGCGGCCATCTGTTCACAGCGCTGGAGAGCTACGGTAACTACTAGGGAACAGCAACGTCTTCTACTGCGGAAAGACTCCTGGGTCAGGGTGCGGGGCTGACAGCTCAGTCTATGAAGTCCTTACTGAGCAAGCACAAGGACTAGAACCTGTGTTTAAAAAGTAGGGTGAGAGAGCTTGAGAGAGACTCGCAGAGGATCTGGGTTCAATACCCTGCACTTACATGATGGGTCATGCCTGTCTGTAAGTCAGTTCCAGGGCATCTGATGACGTCTTCTGGCCTCATGGTGCACAGACATACATGCAAGTATAACAACCAAACACATAAAATAATTTGTATAAGCTATGTGTGGTGGCCTGCGCTTGTCACCTAGTCCCGGGGAGAAGGAAGCAGCAGGTCCCTGGGGCTCGCTGCTCAGCCAGCCTAGTATATATGGTGAGTGAGTTCCGGGCCAAAGAGAGGCCATGTCTCAAACAAAAACA
Source organism: Apodemus sylvaticus (assembly GCF_947179515.1). Taxonomy (NCBI): domain Eukaryota; kingdom Metazoa; phylum Chordata; class Mammalia; order Rodentia; family Muridae; genus Apodemus; species Apodemus sylvaticus. The sequence goes on from NC_067478.1 coordinate 2,737,326, forward strand.
GGAACAGAGCCTGAGGGAAGATGGCTGAAGCTGTCTTCTTAGCTCTCTACCTCACGCAGGTATAGCACAACATATGTACACACATGTATAAACACACATGTAAACACACCCATGCACAGAGAGGAAACGTGCTCGAAAGGAGCCCTGCTGCGATCTCAGGCCCTCTCTGAAGCACATTCCCAGCCCCCCAAAAGCACCCCCACCGTTGCCCACAAGGCTGGAGGCAGAAGGGAGGGAGGGCCTGGCTACAGAGCAGGCTTGCCTCACTCTGCCTGACGGCCCAGCTTTCTTTCCAATCTTTGCGGCCGAGGCTGTCAGCGCCAGCCAGTGAGAGCTCATGACAGCAGGCCGTCTGCAAGAAACAGCTTGATGCCAACTGTCCCTTCTTACTCCAGGCACAGGCAGCCCCGCCACCAGGGAAGGCAAGGGTAAGAAGCTGCCATTCATGAGAGGTCCGGCAAGCAGAGAGAGCAAAGCCAGCGCCTGGGTCTGTGGCAGCTGCTGCCAGAATCTACCCCCTCACTGGAAGGGCAGGAAGAGGAGGTATCTTGGCATCGCTAAGAAGCCTGAGCGGGTCTGAGGTTGCCACCTGTCAGCACAGAAGGTCTGTGGGGGATGGGGTAATCCCAGCATTGCACACAGATAATGCCACCACTTCAGAACCACAGGCTCAGACATCCCCTAATTCTGCTCCTGCACAAACCCTGCCAGGGAGCGGCAACCTGTGAGGAGAGTGAGTGAGCGCTGAGCTGTCGCAAACTCGCTGAATTAACACAAGAAGAAAGCAGTCTGTACGAACAGCTTGACAGCCCTGTTGTTCTTGAGCAGAAAAAGATAATGTTGGAATCTGGTCTGATGAAAAACAGTGAAGGATGCCAGGTGGCAGACATGTGACCTCGAGCATGCGCTGTACTCCAGAATCCCTGCCCAGGGGTCCAAGGGCAGCTGGGCACTCTCACGAGTACCTCCCTGAGAGGCAGCTCCATTCCTCCAGCACCAGTGCCCAGCCTGCAGCTGGGTGTGGCTGCCGTGGCTTCGAGTAGCTCACTCGTGGAATGAGAGGGTTAACAGGGCCACACTGCTCTCACTTTCAATTCCCACAGACATCTGGGCCAGGAAGAGGTCTTGTGACGGGAGGGGTTTGCAAGGCCTCTTCACTGATCCCCAAAGGGGTGTGTGTGTGTGTGTGTGTGTGCGCGCGCATTTGAGAGTACACACTCCTGTGTGCATGCACTCTTGGTTAACTGTATGCACTCGCACACACCCTGACACGACTGGTCACATCCCCAGACCCCTCTCTGAGCGCCCCCTCCTGGATAACGGTTGGTCACTTGTACAAGCAACAGTAAAGATTCCCTTCCTCTGATTCCAAACGTGGTGGTTGGGGGTCAAACTGCTTACATATGCTCTGCTAATGGGTCTGATACCTAGAAGCGGGAGGGTCTGGTGGTGGAGGAAGAGGAAGAAATCCTAGGCTTTACCAAGCAACGTGCTAAACAAACAAACAAACAAAATGCTATCAGCTTTTTAAAAAGATAAGAGCCAGTCCAGAGAGTTAAAAAAAAAAAAAGTCTCTGTGTGAAATGCATGTTTGAGGCAGGCGTGGCACTACAGGCCTGGAACCCCAGCAAGGCGGTGGGAAGACCACGGCACAAGGCTAGCCTGCACCATGGTGAGTTCAAGGAGCAGACGGGTCTGAGAGGCAGAGCCAGTATGGGAGGAGTGATGGATGGTGGATGAGGAGGAGCATGGGGAGGGAGGAGCAGGGGGAGGATGGGGAGAGGAGGAGGAGACAAATGGGAAGAGGAAGAGGAGGGGAAGACAAGAAAAGGAGTGGGAGGGAGCCATGGTTGCAAACAATTTAATTGCACAATACTTCGATGGGAATACTTTGAGTTAGGCTCTTCATATTTAACCAGTACCCTGGTCTATAGAGGCTCCTCAGTATGTGAGGGCAGCTGGAGCAGGGAAGGGCTGGAATGGTAGGGCACAGCAGACTTTGCGCTCCCACAGCCAGTCAGCACAGGGCCAGGTGCTGCCTGTACCTCTGTCAGGAGAGTTGAAGCCGACAGGACCTGCTCCAAGGTGCTCGAGTACAGTCAAGGTGTCCGGGTAGGAACCCTCACAGAGGAAAGAATGATGTCGGGGGAGGGGGGGAAGGTCACTGTCCTCACTACCCTCAGCAGCACCCTTAAGTGCCACAGTCCTGGGTTAGGACATGAAGAAGATCTAAATAACAGAGATGTGCCACCTTCTTCATCAGAAAACCTCAGGCAAGAACTCTGGTGCTGAAAGGAATGCTGTATCTGGCCCACCCCGCACACACTGGCTGGATTACCCCCACCCCGCACACACTGGCTGGATTACCCCCACCCAGCACTCACTGGCTGGTTTACCTCCATCCCGCACACACTGGCTGGATTACCCCCACCCCGCACACACTGGCTGGTTTACCTCCATCCCGCACACACTGGCTGGTTTACCTCCATCCCGCACTCACTGGCTGGATTACCCCCACCCCGCACACACTGGCTGGATTACCCCCACCCCGCACACACTGGCTGGATTACCCCCACCCCTCACACACTGGCTGGCTGGATTACCCCCACCCCTCACACACTGGCTGGCTGGATTACCCCCACCCCGCACACACTGGCTGGATTACCCCCACCCTGTACACACTGGCTGGATTACCCCCACCCCGCACACACTGGCTGGATTACCCCCACCCCGCACACACTGGCTGGATTACCCCCACCCTGTACACACTGGCTGGATTACCCCCACCCCCGCACACACTGGCTGGATTACCCCCACCCTGCACACACTGGCTGGATTACCTCCATCCTGCACTCACTGGCTGGATTACCTCCATCCTGCACTCACTGGCTGGATTACCCCCACCCCGCACACACTGGCTGGATTACCCCCACCCTGCACTCACTGGCTGGATTACCCCCACCCTGCACTCACTGGCTGGATTATCCCCACCCCGCACACACTGGCTGGATTACCCCCACCCTGCACACACTGGCTGGCTGGATTACTGCACACTGAAAGCAGAGGCTGGGTAACATTCCAAAGCCTGTTTGCTTCAGGGCCTTCTCGTTCCCAGATGACCTCAGAGGTAGGGTAATCACAGATCTGGGTGTGACACACAGAATTCCTTCTTGGATCAATTTGTGTCAACGGTAAGAGGCTGGGGAAGAAGTACCAACAGGAGTAGGGTCACCTCAGAACAAACATGGTGACCTTGCTGCTTGGTGCCCGCTGAGTGTCACATGACTGGTCTACTGCCCGCAGGTCACTGTCAGACCACCTGAGACAGCTGGACGCCACAGAGCACACAGAGCAGGAAGCGTTTTCAGGCTGAGCTCCGCATATTCTGTGAGCCGCGGAGAATGGATTCTCTGAATGGATGAAGTGACTCTGGAAAGGTTGATGTGGAAGGAGGTCCGACTCAGAAAGGAGGATGGGGAGTGTTCCCTCTCAGCCAGGCAGCCGAGGGCCAGGACCAGAGGCAGAGCCAGGCTGTCCAGCTAGGGGAGGCCATCATCACCCCAAATATGATGGCCAGGATGTACCTACTCTGGCTTTACAATAAGATGTAACTACCCCTTCTGGTTCTCACCTTAGGGATCCCTGTACCCCCAGTTCCACCAGCAACAGTGGACACCGCCCTACATAATGCCCACAGTGGACCTAGAAGGGAGCAGTGGACAATGTCTTCTCAGCCACCCACAGTGGCCTGACACTGGTGATTCACTGTGCTGAGTCATGTGTTTCCCAGGTTACAGATATGTAAACAGATACATAAAACCCAAACAGGGCCAGGATGACAGCACAGTGGATAACCCGCCTGCTGCGCAAACAGGAAGATCTGGAGATCAATCCCTGGTGTGCACTAAAGGAGCCGGGCGTGCTGGCATGCCCTTGTGACCCCAACTCTGGTTCCTGAGGGCTCCTAGCCAGCCAGTCAAGCTAGCACTTCAGAGGCAGGCGAAGCTCTGAGTTCCAGGCCAGCCAGAGATATATTAAGTAGTAAGACCCTATCTCAGAAACATCAACAATAAAAAACCACCAACAGACATACACTGGAGATGGATAGAAGACAGTGCCATCCTCTGGCCTCTATGTGCACATGCATAGATGAGCACACATATAAAACACACACACACATACAAATAAGAAGTAGGGCCAGACATGGCAGTGCACACCTTCAATCCTAAGACTCAAGAGGCAGAGGCAGATCGATCTCTTTGAGTTCTAGGCCAGCCAGGTCTACATAGTGAAACCCTGTTCTGAGAATAAACAAACAACAAATAAAAATATAAATAAAAACCCAGGGCACCAGGCACAGAGCAGAGCCCTGAAGTGCTGCTCTCCACACACCACCTGCACCTCTGTACCTGCAAACAGCAACCGCTGTGTCCTGCAGTTCTGAAAACCCAAGGAAAACCAGAGCTGCTGATGTAAGAGCTGCTTAACAAAGATCTTTCAAAAAAAAAAAACAAGTCCACCGTGCTGGAACAGCGCCCAGCATCTGTCGCCAGTGATGGGCAGAGGCAGCCTTTCCAGTGTCTAGCCACAGCTGTGCAGCGTGCAGCCATCTCTGACCTCCACTGGTAACAAAGTTGCAGTGACAGCTGACTCCCAGCCTCCACTTCCAGTCTGACCACAGAAAACAATGTTACATTTCTGTTTGGAGTTAACAGAAATAACTAAATTCATAAAACTAAATTTTCTTTACAGACTATTTGGGGGCAGAGATGTGTCACTGAACTTCAGGTTAAATCTTTAATTTCAAAGCCAATACCTGGTTGTTCAATGAAAAGATACTTAAGTTCCTTTTGGTTTAAAAAAATTCTGTGTTTGTGTCTATGTGGGTGCATGCGCATGTGAGTGCAGTGCTCCCAGAGTCCAGAAGAGGGCATCCACTCCTGTGGAGCAGCTGTGAGTCTCCTGATGCGACTGCTGAGGCACGAACTCCGGCCCTCTGCAAGAGACTGTTCTTAACTGCCGAGCCACCTCCCCAGCCCCAGTTAATAGACAGACATTAAAGAGCCACCTAGCTGTAAGCACAGAATCCACAGAAGGAAACACTTACACAAGAAGACTTGCATGCACCCAACCTTAAGTTCATTCCAGCTCCTTCAGTTGTAGTTTATACCAGGGCTTCATTTGCGTTTTCTTACACGTATAACTAAAAGCACATGACACATCCCTGTTTGAGTCCCCTTATAAAGAGACCTTTATACACTGGTGCACTGGTGCTAGATCAAAGCAGCCTTGTCTGCTTGTAGATATTTTATAGAGATGTGACGAGTCACTTCTGTGGCTGTCCTGTAAAATGGGCTGATGCCGCCGTGAACTACATGCCAATCACACTGCGCATGCTCAGGACCATGGCCAACCGATACACAAGAGAAGGAACCAGGAGCCTCCACGGTGGAGATAATGAGGCTCCAAGAGAGAAACAAGCCACAGGACAGAATTTCTCACAAATGTTTGTTTCAAATTATTCTGTGGACTTCTACAGCAGAAAAATAAGGAACCTACAAGAGAAGTGACTGTCCATGCGCGGTCCCACACTCATCCTTACAGGTGCAGACACCCTGGGTAAACAAAACTGACTCACGAAGAACTTGTGACCTACCCACTGTGAGGCACGCCAGACATTCTAGGCCTGGATTATTCTATTTTCGTTCTTATTGACACAGGCTATCAAGAAAGCTCATGAAGACTGTGTGGACTGCCTGAAGGAGGCACTCAATGAGCCAATTCAAACAGAATTCCTTCTTACTAATATCCAATATAGAGAACCCGAGAATTGCTCCCCACACACCCTAAAGCACAGGCTTATAGCTGCAATTTGTTTATTATAATGCACATCTTTAAAAGGGAATAGTGTGAATATACAAGTGAGAAGTATACAGATATGTAAGACAAAGGGGATATTAATTCTGTCTTAACATTTTTTAAAACTACGGATATATGTGTGCATCTGTGCTTAGGCATGTGCATGTGTACAGTGCTCAAGGATACCAGAAGGGGGCGTCAGATTCTCCAATGCTGGAGTTACGGATGGATATGAGCTGCCCAATGTAGGGCTGGCGAGTGAACTCTAGAAGAGCAGCAATTTCTCTTAACCGCTCAACCTCTCCAGCCCAGAACGTGTGAATTTCTAAAGAACAAAACCACAGAGATGGAGGTCAGTCAGTGCAGAGTACTTGCCTAGCATGTTGGTGCCTCTGAATTCAGTCTTACTATGGGAAAAAATAAAGCAACATGTATTGCCTGGTGTGGTGGTGCCCTCCTATAATCTCAGTATTTGGGGGGCTGAGGCTGGAGGATCAGCACGAATTTGAAGCCAGCCTAGACTACACAGAAAATTTGAACCTATCTTGGGCTAACTAGTGAGACTCTGTCAAAAAAAATTTTTTTTTAAAAAAAGGCATCCCTTGGAGCTAGAGAGACGGCTCAGTGGTTAAGAGCACTGACTGCTCTTCCAGAGGTCCTGAGTTCAATTCCCAGCAACCACATGGTGGCTCACAACCATCTGTAATGGGATCTGATGCCCTCTTCTGGTGTGTCTGAAGACAGCTACAGTGTACTCATAAATAAAAATAATAAATACATCTTTTTTTAAAGAGACTCCTAAATTATTTTTTTAAAGGCATCCCTTTAAGGACCAAGTCCATTGCAAATTGTTAGAATAGTTGCCTAACGCCTAACGTGTACAAAACCCTTGGTTTAAATCCCAGCATAGAAAGAATAAAAGAGAAGGAGAAAGGAAGAAGGAATGAAAAGCAGCCGTCGTTTGAATAAACATCAGTAACAGTAGATATTAATGTTGAAATCATTTTCCTGTCAGCAGTGCTCGCCAGCTCCCGCACTCGCTTGTCCGCCCTTCCTCCCTAAGCTCAGGCGACAGGAAGCAGCTCTGCCACCTAGAGGTCTAACTCTATACTGCAGCAGTGATTTAGCTCCTGGAATTCCAGCTTAAACAACTTCTGCTCGGTCGGACTTTGCTTTGTCTACATTGCTGGAAGCTGCCTAGATTTCCTTACTGTTGGCATCAGAAGCTGTCTAGAGCCTTCGAATCCAGCAACAACGACGGCACCCCAGGCGACTGTTGCCATGGCAACCGCCACACATTCCTAGAGTACGCTGCGCACCACCTCACTTGTGCCTGCAGTGGTGCGAGTAATTAACCTCCGGGTCCAAATAAAAAGGCAGAGACCCCAAACCCTTTCCCCCTTCTTCTTTGCCCTGTTTGTCCTCTTCTCTTCCCCACTTCTCCCCAATAAACCTCTTCTTGTGGAGCCGTGCTAGCCTGGTGTGATCTTTCTGGATATTCGTTTTTAAATGCAAACAGATTCACTCTCAATGGGGGTTTATAAGGGAAATGATGGGGCCAGAGAGATGGCTCAGTAGTTAAAGAGCACTAATTGCTCTTATAGAAGACGTGGGTTCAATTCCCAGCACCCACATGGTGGCTCACAACCATCAGTAACTCCAGTTCTAGAGCATCCAACTCCCTCTCTGGCCTTCTCAGGCACTACATGCAACAGGATGCACATGCTTACAAGCAGGCAAACACACATATAAAATAATACACAATAAATACAAGTTATTATTTTTTAAACCAGAAGAGACAGGAGAATGATTTGAAGTTAATCTATATGTTCCAAATGAAAATGCTTAGTTCCCACGACCCATCCTGACCAAGAAGACCCCTAACACGGCTAACCCCTAAGGCCGCATTCTCTCAGCTACCCTCCACAGGCCCAGAACACAATGACGCACGACAGACCTGGCGGGTTCGGGGGTGGGGGCAACTTAGCATCCCACTGCCGTGCCCACAGATGGTGCCAGCTACTTACGGAAGTATTTCAGCGTCTCTTCGATCTGCTCGGTCGTGAGGTCGATGTTGGCATCTGGGGAGATGAGGGGCGTATGCAGCCAGTCATCGTGGTCGTAACCATAGATGGTGTCCGCTCTTAGCTTGTAATGGGGCAGCTGCTCCTCCAGCAGGCTAATGATCTCAACTTCTGGAAGGTTGGTGCTGTTGCACACGTCTGGAGAGAAGGAGACTGAGTGAGAACACACCCTGGCCATCGCCTCCAGAGCTAAGCTTGAGGCCTCATCCCATGTCACCCATCTGTACCATGCAAGATCCAGGCCAGGACGCAGCAGTGACGGACGGGGCTTTTCTGATTTGAACTTTACTCTCAAGACACAGAATTACTGAGGCGGGAGCAGTGGGACAGTAGTGGCACAGGTAGGTACCAAACATATATCTTAGAACACCGGACAGCCGAGTATGGTGCCTCCATTACCGCTGTGATGAAACACCATAAGCAAAAGCAAGCTGGGGAGGAAAGGGTTTACTTCATTCACACTTCTATGAGTAAGTTCATCATTCATGGTTCATCATGAGAGCAGGAACTCAAGCAGGGCAGGAGCTGGTGCAGAGGCCATGGAGGAGTGCTGCTTACTGGCTTGCTTCCCCTGGCTCGTTCAGCCTGCTCTCTTAGAGAACCCAGGATCACCAGTCTGGGGCTGGTACCACCCACATGAACCCTCCCCCCAAAAAATCACTAATTAAGAAAATACAAGCCTGTTTACAGCCCAATCTTTTCTTTTAATATTTGTTTATTTATTATATGTGAGCCACCATGTGGTTGCTGGAATTTGAACTTAGGACCTTCGGAAGAACAGTCAGTGCCCTTAACTGCTGAGCCATCTCTCCAGCTCCCTATAGCCCAATCTTATGGAGGCATTTCGTTAATTGAGGTTCCCTCCTCTCAGATGATTTTAGCTGTATCAAATTGACATAAACCTAGCCAGTATATACAGCCACCGAAAGACAGTCACTAAGTACACATTTCCAAATAACCAGTAGTGAGGGTTCTGAAGGATAAATGGCATGTGTTTAAGGTAATGAATAACCCAGTGGCGTGACTGAGTCACTGTGCAGTATGTATATGTGCTGAACTATGACGCTGCACCCCATAAGCATGTAAACTATTATGAGTCCACCAAGACTAGTACTTTAAGCTTAGAACTCTGCATGCTGACTGCAAAGACTTCCCTATAATAGCGCCTCCCGTTGAGTGCCTACTATCTGGGAAGGGAAGCTGAAATTCTCAAGCCTTCATCTTCTAAGTCTTTCACCCTCTCTTCTCTCAATCACTCACTCTGGAGCCAACCCAATTACCAATTAATCAAGGCACCCAATTGCCTAAGCCATCCCCTCACCTAGAATCTAGCCCGCATTTAATTTATTGATCCATACATGCATCTATCCTTCTATCCATCCTTCTATCTACCCTTCTTTTATCCATTCATTTGTCCATCTTCCCTTCCATTCATCCATACATCTATCCATACATCCACTGTCTATCTATCTATCCACCCATCTATCCATCCATCCATGCATCCATCATCCATTTATGCATCCAAGCATCTATCCATCCATCCATCCATCCACCCATGCATCCATCATCCATCTATCCTTCCATCCATCTATTCTTCTGTCTATTCATCCATCATTTCAACTATCCACCCATCCTTCCATCTACCCACCCACCTCTATCCATCCATCATCCATCCACCTCCATCCATCCATCCATCCCATCTACCTACCCATCCATCCACATCATCCATCCATCCACATCATCCATCCATCCATCCATCCATCATCCACCCATCCATCCATCCATCATCTACCCACTCACCTACCCACCCACATCTTGAATACCAGAGGCATAGGAGACGCTTGAGATCACAACCATCACAGTCCTGACCTCGCCACAGCAGTGCTTCCTCCTGTGTAGATCCAACAAACACACCAGCAGGGCCATCCTCCCAGCCGCGGCTGGAACACAGCCCCTTCCTTGACATGCTGTTACCTTGACGCCTCCAAGCAGACTTACACTCTCTATTCTGCCCCATACCCACAGTGCCCTGTCGGACTCCTGTTACTGTGTCAGTAGCTCTGTCCTCTGAGTACTGCAGCACATGACCCATCTGGCCATGTGATGGCCATCTTTCACGCACAGGTTCTTTGATTCACCCCTGGACTCCACAGCTCCGTCCAGGCTGTGCTCATATAGGAATGCAGCAGAGCCTGGGATAGTGTGGTGGACGCTTTTCCTGCCGCTGTGACCAAACCTGATCAGAATCAGCTTACGGAAGAGGGCTCGCTTTGGTTCATGGTTTGAGGGTGCACAGTCCATCATGGCAGGGAAAGCGTACCAGCAAGCACGCAGAATGGCCGGTGGCACCGCACCCCCAGTCAGGAAACACAGATAAAGGAGCCCTGGTATTGGGCTAGCTTTCTGCTTCAGCCCAGGAGTCCAGGAGGGGAACGCTGCTCCCCGCATCCAATACTGGTCTTGCCGATTCAGTGAAACCTCTCTGGAAACTACAGAATACTGCCGAACACTTGGAGGTGTGCTTCCATGGTGATTCTAAGCAGCCAAGGTGGCTGTGAGCCTCCCCCGCGCAATCCACCCAAGCAGTCTTTTTATTTAGTTAGCACAGCAGGATGACACCCAGGATGAGGACACAGACCCACAGTACCCTGCAGACTAGGATTAAACCGACACGATGGGTTTCTGACGTCACCATGACGCCAGCACATTTAGCAGGGAGCCTACAGCAGTAAACCACTGTGGGAGCTGTGTGAGGCTCATCAATCCGGAAGCCAACTGAGCTCCCTGTGGGCCTAGCTGGATAAGAGAGGATAGTGACCTCCGCCTTTTGTGCTAAGAATCCGTCCTCGGCTGGGGGGAAAAAATCAGAAAGTTAGCAGATGCTCAGACGGACGGTCGAGGAAACTGGGAACTCAGATGAAGATGAGGACGAGACTGGTTCACTCTTGAATATAGTATACGGCAGGGGAGCCACGTGGGGAAATGGAGATGCTGAGGGGGTGCTGCTAAAACAGGGAAGATGGAGGGAGACCAGTTAAACGGGAACAGCCACGGTCTGACCAAACACTCGGAAGAGATGGTCGGAACCAACGGTAGGAAGGGAGGCCTCTGGAGGAGGGAGCACGGAGAGCTGAGGACAGGCCTGAGCTGGAGACCCACATGAGGAGAGCAGCCAGGCCTGGGCGTCCCTTCCTCTCCTGGGACGAGCCAAGGCAAAAGGCAGGAAGCAGTGACATGGGTGGACGGCGGGGATGCAGGTGCCTGCATGACCAGGTCAGGCTAGCCCGCATCCTGTTCCCTTGTACCTGATGAGATGGCCCCACAGCACCCTCAAAGTCTATGAAATCACTCAAGAAAACATAGCTGTGAGCTGTCACTCCCCGAGCAGCAACCCAGCTACCCACACTCACCCCAAGGTTCCCGGGAGCCTACAGCGGCCCACCGCACTCAGATCAGTTTGTAAAGTCTCCTGCAGGACATTCCCAGGCGGGAAGCCAGTGTGGACTCCCAGAGTGCAAAGAAAAGAGGTAATGATTGATTGATTGATTGATTGATTGATTGGAAAGTGAGGCCTCTGGGGATTTCAGGGTGCTTTGGAGCCACCATTTAGTCCCAAGAAGGGGAAATGTCTGCATCTGAGTGTAGGGGCTTCTCCACCTAAGATGGGAAGGATCACAGCTGGCATATTCAGATCTTAGCTAGCAAAGCCTGGGAGAGACCTGCTGTATCTCAAAAGTCTGTGAAGAACAGAAGTTGTGACCGCCTTCAGAGAGCTATGACAGAAGCTGTGTCCACCCTCAGAGAGCTATGACAGAAGCTGTGACCACCCTCAGAGAGCTATGACAGAAGCTGTGACCGCCCAAAAAGAGCGATGACCCAGTGTCCTCAAGGTGAGCACCTCCTCTTCAGTTCCCAAGGAAACACCCTCTACCGCAGGCCTCTATCTAGGTGAGCAGTCAGTTCCCGCCTCTGGAGAGTCCTCAGCTACTGCATGGCCACCAACTGAGGAAGGGGACCTGGACTCAAGACAGCTGCTGCCAGGCAGTGGCATCTTTTGGCTAAATAGAAATCTGACCAAAGCAACTCTACACAGCTCCCCCCACCCCACCCCCCAAAAAAGGCAGCAACAGCCTGTCTGCAGGAGAGTGGGCAGGGGACCAACACGTTCCCACGGGAACACCCACGCAACAGGCTGTCATTCTCTGGTGTCTCCCTGGTGTTTGACAGTGGGGAAGAGAACCAAGTCCGGGGTGGGTAGAGTGTGGAAAGCCCTTCTAAGAAGAATGTGTCACTTGTGACCATACTGTCACCTGCTTAGCCACTGGGACTTGACCTGTCCTTCCAAGACTGGACCAAAGTGCATTCTCAAACATCAGGGTATTTGATCTTTTGCAGTGTGGTCCACCATCTAGGCAGAGGCAATGCTGCAGTTGCCGTCACAGAGCAGAAAGTTAGAACGGAGGAAAGGCAGGTGGAAGAAGCGGGGAGCTCTCCTTGATGGAGGCTCTGGGGAACTCCTGTGAGCATGCTGGACTGAGAAGACACCTCGAGGTCTGAAGCCTGAGGCCTGGTTCTGAGAAAGAACCATGAGGACTCGAGGGACTGAGGCTGGGGAGAAACTCAGTGAAGTGTCTGCCATGTGTGCATGGGGAAACCCTAGTTCAAGAAACAGAAGAAACCACATAAAAAAGCTGGATGTGGTGATAAACACTTGTAACCCCAGCACAGAGGCAGAGATGGGTGGACCCCCGAGGCCTGCTGACCGGCCGGCCTAGTCTGCTTGGGGATCGCTAGGCCAGGGAGAGACCCTGCCTCAACAAACAAAGTGGATTGTGCCCAAGGTAAGAAACATCGAGGGTTGCTCTTGCGCCTCTGAACACTAAGCAGGCAGCAGGTTCAGTGTGAGGAGGCCTCAGTGACTAACGTGTGATTCCCTCTGCTACCCACTGTCCACCTCTGGAAGCCTGCGTGTGGAACTTAGGGCGTCCCATGACATCACACCAGCAGACAGGGGAAGGCTCCACACATGGGCCAAGGCAGGTTTGTTGAGCACAAGGACTCTCAAGCTGTGTCCTTGTCACCTGGCAGGTGCCAGCCATCTTCAGCCACACAAACAAAGCCAACAGCATGGTCATGACAGCCCTGGATGCCTGGACAAGCTAAAAAGAGCACACATGTGGTGCCTTCTTTGTTAAAGAACACACACACGGTGCCTTCCATGTGGACTAAAGAGCACACACATGGCCCCTTCCATGTAGACTAAAGAGCACACACACGGTGCCTTCCATGTAGACTAAAGAGCACATACATGGCCCCTTCCATGTAGACTAAAGAGCACACACATGGTGCCTTCCATGTAGACTAAAGAGCACACACATGGCCCCTTCCATGTAGACTAAAGAGCACACACATGGTGCCTTCCATGTAGACTAAAGAGCACATACATGGCCCCTTCCATGTAGACTAAAGAGCACACACATGGTGCCTTCCATGTAGACTAAAGAGCACATACATGGCCCCTTCCATGTAGACTAAAGAGCACACACATGGTGCCTTCCATGTAGACTAAAGAGCACACACATGGCCCCTTCCATGTAGACTAAAGAGCACACACATGGTGACTTCCATGTAGACTAAAGAGCACACACATGGTGACTTCCATGTAGACTAAAGAGCACACACATGGTGCCTTCCATGTAGACTAAAGAGCACACACATGGCGACTTCCATGTAGACTAAAGAGCACACACATGGCCCCTTCCATGTAGACTAAAGAGCACACACATGGCGACTTCCATGTAGACTAAAGAGCACACACATGGCCCCTTCCATGTAGACTAAAGAGCACACACATGGTGCCTTCCATGTAGACTAAAGAGCACACACGTGGCACCTTCTGTGTAGACTAAAGAGCACACACATGGCGACTTCCATGTAGACACAGGAAGCCTTATGGGAGCCGGGATTCGCAAACAGCCCTGTCTCTTGGGAAGCAGCGGAGCCCACAGCTGAACTACCCTTGCCAGCTCTGCCCCGCTGTTTTCTCTAGCTCCCCTTCCATCAGGACACACAAACCTCCTGCCATTCTCCACGGCTCCCCACGCCCAACACACACAGAAAGAAATAATCTTTTTTTAAAACCAGCTATTTTAGACACGCTAGAATATTCACTGCCCATACCACTGCACTCTAAAATGTCACTCAAATGTCAGCTTGTATTTGTGAACCTTGCCTGGCCAATTCCCCCAAGCTCCCACAGGTCTCGGCACATACACGATTACACAGCAAGGCCAGGCAGGGCTTTCTCTCCCTACCTCCTCCCCACCAGCAGAGAGCCACTCGGGAGAAAGGGCTCAAGAGTCTGGCCCAGCCTCTGGCCCAGCCTCCAGCCCAACCCCAAGATTTTGCTTCAAAACTCACAGTGCCGGGAAAGAGAAGCCGCAGTAGCGGCAGAGTGACAGGCCTCTTCACCTCCCAGGAAGCAGTGCCAGCCTCAGCACGCAGGAGGTGCTGCCATCGGTGATGAGGTGTTTCTCTAACCCACTTCTAAGATGAGAGCACCCATCAGAGCTGCCTGGAGGGAGGGGACGGAACAGGGCGCCCCAGGGATCTCAGCCTATAGAGGTGGCTCTCTCCATTCCCACAGACTCAGACTGGATCCACACCCTCCCAGGGGGCTTCGAGGAGGCCCCTCCACCTGAGAACTTGTTCTGTGCTGAGGTAACCCACCAGGTGCCCCTTTCTTACAGCAGAGACAATGACTCTAGGGTTCAAATTTAAAACTCAGAGAATCTCAGAAGTCAGGCTCCCTGGGAGGAGGATCTCCTCTTCTGCAGGGTACAAAACTGCTCCACAATGGCCGCCCCCAGATGGAGAAGGGATATTACACCTCCCCCACCCCCAAAAAGAAAGAACAGAGAAAGTCGGAAAAGGCTTCGGAGAGAACTGGGAAGAGGAACCGGCGCCACACCGCCACCTTCTGGACAACCAGTGTATAGCAAGGCTTCAAGACACCAAAACCAAACTAACCATAAGACCAACTTCTCCCACCCCTGGGTGTTCACCCAAAAGACTCCGAGTCAGCGCATTCCAGAGATCTTTGCACATCAGTGTTGGCTGCAGCACGGTTCACAAAGTCTGAGAGACGGAACCAGCCTGGGTGTCTGGGCCTCAGAGGAAGGGAGAAGGAAAGCGGAATGCTTTCAGCCATGAAGAATAAAGAAGCCATGCCACCTGCAGGAAACATGCACCTGGAGGCTACCCTATTAAGCAAATGAAGGTGGTCTCAAAGAGGCAAACGCCGTGCATTCTCTCCCATTTGTAGCTCCTAGATTTTGTAGATACATAAAATCAGAGAGGCGCGGGTGATCTGAAAGGGAAAACTGTCTCGGCCCTACACTGCAGAGGAACGAAGCTGGAGACGGAGGTAGGACGCCTGAGAAAGGGAGGGGGAGGGGTACCGGGTGAGCACGCTCAAAGTGCACTATAAGCCCGTGTGACTTTATATAAGCTGTCAAAACAGTCTGGAGTGAGAGGCCCTGGCCCCACCCTGCCCATGCTGCGCCTTGTAACCCCGCCCCCAAACCTCACCATTATCTCTCTGGACTCAGTTTCTCCGTGTGTAGGGTAGCATGAGGAAGTCACTCTGTGCCCACCAGCAAACTCTTTGAAAAGGTCCAGGGAGGGCCACAGGCTTGGAGCCTCTTCTGGGGCAGTACCCACTACCGACAGACCTCTGTCCTCCAAGTGCTGACTTCCACTAAGACTCGGGTTCTGAATTGTTACACAAAAGCCCCCGATTTCTTTAACGTTTAAAGTCACATTTATTTATTTATTTATTTATCTATCTATCTATCTATCTATCTGTCTGTCTATCTATTTGGGGACCTAGATGTCATGGTGCGCCCAAGTAGGAATCAGTTCTCTCCCCCACGTGGGTCACGGTGACCAAACTCAGATCACCCAGCTTGGTGTCAGGTGCCTTTACCCTCTGCTCTCGCTAGCCCTCAAATCCCTTGATTTCTACATGGTAGGCTAAGTTTTTAAGTAGCCGAAGGCCACATTAAACAAGTCTGTACGCTGGGATTTCCCACCCTGCCTGCGGGCCTTGGGAGCACATCATGGCTACATTAACAGAGACAAGCAAGGGCCCAAATGAGCGCCACTCATCAGACGGGGCCAACGAGCCAGCTCCCTTCCGGCTTCACCTTTCCTCCTAGTCCCTCCCCGACCCACTGCTCAGCCACCAAGTATCCCCTCGACCATAGGTGATGAATAAGTCAGCCTGGCCCCAGGTCCGAGTCCCAAGAAGCGCTGGCTGGAGGCGGCAACCCTCTCCCTGGCACGTCACCCTTGGCAGCAACTGTGAGTGGCCGCGCCGTGTCAAAGCGTTACAGGGCTCCTCACCTACGCTGCAGAGCTGGAAACCATTACACTCTCTGGACATTATAAGGACTGAAGGGTACAGACGCCATGCAGCACGGGAGCTGCTCGAGACACTGCGATCCACAGGGAAATGTGGTCACAATCCCTTATTTTTGCCTGTTGTGAAGGGTTTGCACCATGTAGCACTGAGCAGGTTAGCCTGGAGCACACCATCCCAGGATTACAGGACTGTGCTGCAGGCTGAAGCCACTGGCGCTTATCTTCTCTAGCACAGATGTTGTAACTCCACAGATTACAGGGGACTCACAGAGCCATCTGCTGTTTCAAACACGCCAGTGGACTAAGGCGAGCACGGCCAGAGAGGCTCGTGGCACCACAGAGCCAAGCATGCGCGTTGAGCATGGCCCTCCAGACACAGGCGCATGCGCGTTGAGCATGGCCTTCCAGACACTGGCGCATGCGCATTGGGCATGGCTCCTGTGCTATATGAGAGCTTCTAGAACCTGCTAGCAAGGAACCTCTACAAGGCTCTGCTGGCCTCAGCCAGAACACACTGTACCGGCTCTAAGGACCACCCAGGGGGCGGAAGACTTAGTAGGAGGTCTTATAGGCTACGACTATAGACTGGACGGAAGGGGAGGGCAAGGCCTCAGAGTCCCAGGGTAATGGGTGAGCTGTGGGCTGAGCAACCCCAAGACAGAAGACAGGGCTCTGTGTCTGAGGTACCCCATGCTCTCAGCAGTCAAAGAGGGTCTCCAGAGCACATGGCAGACAGATAAGCACGTAGGAAACCAGAGAGCAAAAGTCAACAAAGCCATGCTTCAGAGAAACAAACAACAAGGGAGCCTCTCTAGAATGTTGCAGCTTTAAGCACCAGAACTCGGTATCCAAAAAAGCAACAGTGGCATCGGTTCAGGTGTGTGAATTTGTTTGCCACCCCGACACACACATGCATACACACATACAGGCTCCTAAAATACATACCCCGGACAAGCAGCTGGGCTGAGGCAGCCAGTCCACCCACTCGGTCACATTTAGAAACAGGGTTTCCAGTGTGAGGCTAAAGGGCAACCTTGAGCAACGGAATGTGGCGTGGTTCAAGTGGGCATGCTGCTTTGTTGTGCAACAGAGCGGGCAGCAGAGGGCAGGGCAAAGAGAAGGAGGAGGGACCTGCAGAGACGCCTCCAAAATGCCCAGAGCAAAGCAGATGGTCTCATGCTGGTGACGTCGTGGCCGCCTTACTGTGGGCAAGCACACCCAGAAATGCCCACGCCTCGATGCAATCGGCTATCGACACTTTCCCTGGACGCAATCCTGTCCCTAGGTAATAGGTGGCGCATGGCTGTTTACAACATCCAAAATGTTAATCCTATGTGGAGGAGATGTTAAGGACACTCAGGTAGAGTGACCACCAGAAAAGGCAGCAGCAGCTGCTGGGAAGAAAGTCACCGCCCTCAGGTTAGCCCAGGGCCTGAAGCTCCACTGGCATAGTCAACCCTGCCCTCTGCCTAGCAAGGTGTGGCCCCGAAAAACAGTCCAGTCGTTCCTCAGTGAGAACTGCCACATGCCACAGCAATTTCTACCGCAGGGCTGAAAACAGTTGTTTGAAGGGAACCAGACAAACGCTCGCAGCGAGCTATTCACAGGACTATCAAGGCAGCAAAGCCCAGATGTCAGCAGACTTATGAACTGATGATAAACGAATACAGTACACCCGGACAATGGACCACTATTCAGCCATAAAGACAGAATGCAGTGTTGACAGGCACTCCAACACGAATGAACCATGAAATCAGAGGGTGTGAAAGGCCAGCCGCGGAGACCACAAGTGGCAAGAATTTTTTTTCAGAGCCGCCTAAAGACTGTCGACCCACCACAGAAAGTAGACTGGGCACTGCCAGCGACTTAGGAAGATCAACTATTAATAGAGATCGCTTCCTTTGGGTGAAAATGTCCAGAGCCAGGCAGCGGTGAGTGTGCAGTATTTAAATGCACGAGCTGTACAAAGCGATGGACTGAGGTTGTGGTTCACTGGTAGAGCCCAGCATGCATGAAGCTAACAAGTTCAAATCCCAGAGCTGCCCATTTAAAGGAGACGGGGCTAAATGGTACAGAAAACGGTATGCTTTAAATGTGTTCACTGACAACAGTTATGTGTATTTTAACACAACTTGTGAAAAGTGTTCATGTTTAAGATGACAATGAAACACTAGCACGTGCAAATAGAACAGCTAGAACCCAACGGCAAACAAGGGCTGGGGAGGCCTCGGGCTCAGGGGCAAAAAGAAGACAGGTGATCCCAAGACAAGCTGGCTAAGGAGACCAGCCCCATCAGTGAGCTCTGGGTTTGATTGAGAGACCTGCCTCAATAATTAAGGTGAAAGATCAATAGAGGATGATTCCCCACATCAGCCTTGGGCTTCTACGTGCACATGCACACATGTGCAAGTGCACACATACACATGTGTGTCCATACATGGCAACATGCATACGCACACAAATACATACTACCCCCCTACACACAGATACACACATACACACATACACACACGAAAACAGGAAGAAGATAATGTTAGGAGTTGAAGAGTATACACTAGTAAGAGAAATGGGAAATGACAACGGCTTTGACAGCACATGAATCTGTAATAGACTAAAAGTCTATTTTCCTGAAGTCTGCATTCAGGACAGGGAGGCTCATGGTAAGCATGTCAGAACTCAAGCTGTTTGGGTTTTGTCGAGTGACCCAAGCTTTGCCAATTACGAGACAATCTAAAATCAAGACTAAAGGTGATCCCACGGATAGAGAGGAAGCCCTGCTCTCTGGCGTGCTCCCTCAGCCTCACAGGAACCCCTCCAGCCCAGGCACGCAAGGTCTCTCTCCACACTACAGGCAAGCAAGCCAGGCCTCAGCCAGTATCAGCTGGGGGCCTGGTTTAGTTCAAGTCTCCACTGCCTAGGCACAGCACCAGATCCCGCATAGCACAGGCTTGATCCCCAAAATGCACCCCTCGAGTTCAGTTACCAGTAGCAAGCCTCAGAATCCCACCTGTGCTTCTGGCCGAGGCTCTTTGCATCTGTGTCCCCACAGTCCGCTGTGGGCTCACTCAATCTGCCTAAGTGGCCCACGGACTCACAGGAGCATCACCTGCGCTTACGACAGACACAGATGAGGCTACGTGCAGGGCGAGCTCTGTGCTGGTCTCATGCCTTCTCCGAGGCGCTGTCTTCCTGGAACCCCATGTCCACAGTTACCAGGAATTGCAGAAAACATAAAAAGCATGGCCAGCCATGTGGAAATATGGACAGGTCAGGAGATCACTGGAGACCGGCAGGGCCAGTCTGCCAGGATTCCTCAACCTTTGCTCCTCTGAGGGTGAGGGCAGAATCCCTAGTGAAACAGGTTGTGTGTCTTCTACTGCCCAACAGGTACAGACGGGAGCTCTGGTCACAGGCCAGGCAAGAAGTGAGGGTGCTCACCTCTGGGTGCAGCAGGCAGGGAATGGCTCGGGAGACCCCGTGAAGGCTGAGGGACTGGGGAGGAGAAGAGGAAAAGGCCTATTATAAACAGGGATTTTTCACAAGCTCTTTCTTTCTTTCTTCCTTCCTTTGTTTCTTTCCTTTGTAAAGATTTATTTATTTACTATATGCAAGTACACTGTAGCTGTCCTCAGACACTCTTTGTTCTTGCTCCGAGCCTGCTCGCCTGCTGCAGCTGTCTTCAGACACCCCAGAAGAGGGCATCAGAGCCCATTACAGATGGTTGTGAGCCACCATGTGGTTGCTGGGATTTGAACTCACGACCTTTGGAAGAGCAGTGGGCACTCTTAACCGCTAAGCCATCTCTCTTTCTTTCTTTCTTTCTTTCTTTCTTTCTTTCTTTCTTTCTTTCTTTCTTTCTGTCTGTCTTTCTATTTTTCTATTTCTCTCTCTCTCTCTCTCTTTCTTTCTTTCTTTCTTTCTTTCTTTCTTTCTTTCTTTCTTTCTTTCTTTTTCTCTCTTTCTTTCCAGTGTCTCCTGTAGCCCAGTCTAGCCTTGAACTCCCAACGCAGCCAAAAATAATCATGTTCTCCTGCCTCCACTTCCCGCACACTGGGATAACAGGTATGGCCACACTGCATCTGGTTTACACTAGACATTGATCCCTATGATCCCTGCGTGCCAGGCAAGCAGCCAGCTGAGCCTCGGGCCAACCCCATGTGTTGTGTTTCGTTGGAAGTAGGCTTTCATATTAAATCCATTACACCACTCAATAAAATTACTCTACATCAAAGTTCTAAAGAATTTTATTAAAACTTGACATTTATTTTAATGTGTTTTGGTTTAATTACGGAGGGCTAGGAGTGACCTTGGGAAACACCGTAATAACTTTTAGTGGCTTTGGTAGCTGGATATGGTGGTGACCAGCACTTGGGAAACTGAGGTAGAAGGCTGTTAAGTTCTACAAGTAAGTGTGCCACCCTGTCTCACTGAGAAGAATGCTCACTGAGGAGAGGTGACTTAGCGGCCAGGGACACTTGGTTGAGCCTCATGAAACAATGAGCCAGGCTTGGAAGCATGGATGCCCTTTGCTAAGTGGCTTGGAGAAGCACAAGACCCTCTGCGAGATGGCAGTGTGTCCATCCCTCTGTGAGACTGCAGTGTGTCCATCCGGTCCTCCTGTTTTACTTTCTGGGCTGGACAGCAGTGTGAAGTCACCCGACAGGAAGCACACCACATAGACAAGGACAAGGCCATCCGCAGAGCCCACAGTCCTGCTTACGGAGAGGCCTGAGGGAGTGAGGACTCTCAGGCTGCTGCCCAGACAGGTTTGTCATGGTCTGCAGCAGCGACTCCCAGGCCATCCAGGTCAGAGCACATTTCCCAACTAAGCTGCCAGCTGCTCTGTGTCCAAGTTTGTTTGTTTTGAGACACAGTCTTACTACAAAGCCCTGGCCGGCTTAGAACTTGATAATAGATGTGATCCCCCGCCTTTGGGTTTTTTTTTTTTTTTTTTTTTTTTTCGAGACAGGGTTTCTCTGTATAGCCCTGGCTGTCCTGGAACTCACTCTGTAGACCAGGCTGACCTCGAACTCAGAAATCTGCCTGTCTCTGCCTCCCAAGTGCTGGGATTAAAGGCGTGCGCCACCACCGCCAGCCTGCCTCTGCCTCTTAAGGGCTGGAATTAAAGGCCAGTGCCATCAACCTTTGAGTTTCCAACCTTTTTATCTGTCTGTCCATCTCTCTATCTATCCATTGTCTATTTGTCCATTACCTATATTTATTATCTGTCTGTCATCTACTAGTCAATCAACTATGATATCTATCATCTGTCTGCTGGTCACCTACCCAGATATCAGTTCTCTACCTATACTTAAATCCTGGTAATACTAGCATGTAGAACAAGAACTTTCCTCACAGTTGACAGTTTGGATTCTGCATTTGTGCCCATCCAGACCCTTTCCACCCTCATTCTCCTTCATTAGACAGAAAATCATGAAGCAAGGGACCCCAAGTCCTCCCTTCCAGTTCTAGACCCTTCAGAGACTCGTTCCAGCATCCTGCCCACTGTGTAAGGTGTAGGGGGTGGGTCTGATGCTGAGGTCCTGTTCCCCGATTGGTTCTTGGTCTATCAGTAGAGATGCCAGGGGCCAGTTGCAGGGCTGAAGGAAAGAGGTGGGACTTCCAGGTCCCCACAGGGGAGTCGAGGAAATGCAGACGAGAAAGGGAGTTTTTGCCATGATGTGAAGGGAGAAAAGGTGACCAGCCATGTGAGATCTCGGGCAGAGCGACCATAGGCTGCTTCTCCAGCAGGAGGTTAGGGTGTGGAGCTGTGACTGAAGGTAACTGAGCAGCTGAAGCTAGGGGCAGACTGAGAGGTGCTGAGCTGAGAGTACTGGGAAAGGCACGCTAGCCGAGGGAGATCAGAAGCACACAGCGACTGAGCCAAGAAGGCAGGACACACTAACTCACGTGTGTCCTTCTTCCATGGATCCAAGGGAGCAGGGGTGGAGCTGGTAGTGTGGTCTGCCTGAGCTGAAAGCTTGCAGCAAAAACTACACACTACAGAAGGCATCAGCTTCAGCACTGTCACCTAGAGGCGACAAACCTGCTGGAGCCAGCTAGAACCAACCTAGAACCAGCTATGTATCCGAGGATAACTCTGAATTCTTGATAGTTCCACCTCTGCCTTTTAGTTCAGACAGCTGTAAGCCATCAAGGAGTAGCTGGGATTTGAACCTAGAATCTTTGGAAGAGCAGAGCTCTGAACTGCTGAACCATTGCTCCAGGCCTCACCTCTGCCTTTTAAATAGCTCAGACTAACAAGTCAAGCCACCACACCCAGTCTCTGGATTGTCTGTGTTTGGTTTGGATTTGACCCAGGGTCCCATATAAGTCAGGCAGCCTTGAACTCCTAAGACTCCTGTCTCTGCCCGCTGAGATGCAGGCCTGTGCTACCTTACCTTCTAGAAGTTTAAAGGAAGCCCTATGCTTCAGGGCTCTGCTTGAGGAGAGATGCCGGCCTTGGCTTGGCCACTGGCTCTGGGCGATCAATCAACCTTCCTGTGTGCCCACTCTCCAAGTGCCTCTGTGGCTCCAGCCAAGATGGCTGCCTGCCTAATCTGTATATATCCGGTTACAATATCGTACAACCCCTATAAACCTGAGTGTCCAGTTCGTAGAATGCACACTTTTTCAGGAACGCATAAGCACCACTGTGGTGCAGTCTAACTCTGCACGCTCACATTGATCAGTCTTCCTGTCTGCGTTGCTGGGGATGGAACTGCGGGCTCTGCTTGCTGGTCAAGTATCAACACATTCAGGAATATTTTCTTCCATAGCGAAGGCGGCTTCATCTCCATATTCATTCTATCTTTAAACCGTCTGGATTTCACCGGACCTTACGGAATTCAGTGGGGAATCCACTGTGCTTTCCAGAATGAGATCAACAGCAGCGAGAATGACAAGCAGTTATGGGCCACTGACCGCTCTTACGCTAGTGCCTCGTGGATCCACAACAACTCTAAATTCTTTAATTTTTAACACTATTGCTTTGTGTGCATGGGTGTTTTGTCTGCATGCATGTCTGTGCATCATGTGCTTCTCTGGTGCCCACAGAAGCCAGGAAAGGGAGTCAGAGCCCCTGGGACAGGTGGCTGTGAGCTACCATGTGGATGCTGGAAACTGAAACCAGGACCTGCATGAGGACAGCCTCTAAGCCATCTCTCCAGCCCTAGAGTCAAGAGTCTTACTGTCCCCTGTGACTCCAGCACACAGAGAGGTTAAGTAAGTGGAGGCAGGCCACACAGCAGGGGACAACAGACCCTGCTTCCTAACATAGGCTGGCCCCAGAGGACACTGTCATAACCAACTACTACATGCGCTGCTCCTGTCTCTGTGGCCCTAACACTTTAACTTGTCTCCAAATTCCCAGGGCCCCTGGGTCTTTGAGAGTCCCTTACACACAGTTAACGTCTCTCTGAGGACATTCTGAGACTGTCTCCACCCAGGCACCCCACAGTCACCTCAGACACAAAGGGTCTTGTGCTCTGTGCCTCTGCTTGTGAAGGCTAGGACCTTTCTGTCACCTCGGATTACAGAGGCCGCATCCCTTAGCTGTCTTTCACTTCATAAAATATGTGCTTCCAGATTCCAGAACTCTCCCACACCGTGCCCAGGACACAAGGTGCCAGCCAGAATCCAAAGTGGCCTCCAGCTATGAATGACCCCTGCCATCTACCCATCATGCTTTGCAAGCCCTTGCATTCTTGAACATGTATGAAAGATGAAGAAACACTGCTGTAGAAAGTTCATGTCACGCTTTGACTCCCGGTGGAGGTGCCTGGTAGACATCATCGTCTAAAGGCCCCCAAGCCTGGCAGAAGGACTTCCGAGCCACCCATTTCACCACAGAGGAGAACATGACCGCGAGGCTTACATCCGGCCAACACCACAGAAGTGACGGTCTGTGGGGACAGACTGGAGCTTGCCAGGGATGGCCTGGACTTTGGGAGCCTCCTCATGAATGTGGTAACCTTAAGGGTGGTGGCCATAGTTAAATAGTAAAACCAAAGGAGAGGAGGCACCTGGGCGCTAAGGAATCAGGACCATACCGGCTCTTTCTGCAAAGCTTCTTTCTGAGCATATGCATGTGTATGTGTGTGTACACAGTTATGGATGCTGTGTGTGCACATGTGTGCACATGGTTATAGAGGCTGTGTATGTATGTGTGTGCACATGTGTGCACATGATTATGGAGGCTGCATGTGCACATATGT
Source organism: Apodemus sylvaticus (assembly GCF_947179515.1). Taxonomy (NCBI): domain Eukaryota; kingdom Metazoa; phylum Chordata; class Mammalia; order Rodentia; family Muridae; genus Apodemus; species Apodemus sylvaticus. The sequence goes on from NC_067478.1 coordinate 2,761,909, forward strand.
GTGCATGTATGGGTGCACATGTGTGCACATGGTTATGGAGGCTGTGTGTGTATGTATGTGCACATGTGTGCACATGGTTTTAGAGGTTATGAGTGTGCACATGTGTGTGCATGTGTGTGCACGTGGTTTTGGAGGCTATGTGTGTGCGCATGTGTGCACATGGTTATGGAGGCTGTATGTGTGCATGTATGTGTGCACATGTGTGCACATGGTTATGGAGGCCAGAGGTCCACCTTGGGTGTCTTCCTCATCCGTTCCCTTGTTTTCTGAGGCAGTCTCTCCCTTCTTCCTGGCTCCCACAGGTTAGGCTAAGCTGGCTGGTCAGCGATCCCCAGGGATCTGCACATCTCTGTCCAAGTGCTAGGATAACAGGCAGAGAGTAACACCCCTGGGCTGTCGTTTTAATGTGGAATCGAGGAACGGAACCCAGGTCTTCATCCTTGCTCAGGCATCTCTCTGCCCTCAAGTTCTTTCACTTCAGAGAACAAAAAGCAGTATCAGGTGAAGTTGTTGTCCAAACAGACAAATTTCACCGTTTCCTAATCACTGTTAAATGACTAGCCGTGAACCGGTGTTTCCCTAGCAACCCAGAACAAATCAGAACAAGTATTTGTAAGTCACTTCACCGTCCCCAGCCTCCTCTTGGGCTTCACCGTGATAATGCGGGACTTTAGGTCAAGTTCACTGTTTTCAGATGGCTGACGTTCTGTGCAGAACGTTCTCGTTCATGACTCCGAGCTTGTCAGAAAGCTTGGGCAGGGCCGGGGCTTAGCTCAGCTGGCAAAGCAGTCTGACACTCACGAAGACCTGGGCTCTGGCTCCGGCCCCAGCCCCGGCCCCACAGGCAGTGGTGTGGTGGCAGACGCCTGGACCGTCAGCACATGGTGTGGGGGGGGGGGGATCGGAGGCCTACCTGGATCACCCTCTGCTACATGGAGAGTTGGAGGCCAACCTGGGCTACGTACGACACTGTCACAAAACAAAACAACTTCCTGGGCATCCGGCAGAGTTCAGGCCCACACCCTTTCCCAGCCTCCCAGGGCGAGCTAGCCTGGAGCAGTGCAGGTCAGCCAGTATCGAGGGGTGAATTGAAGAACCGATTCTATCTTATTAACAGAATAAAACACTGAGAGGCCACAGCACTAGTGCTGCCTCCGACATCCAGTGGTTTCATCTGCTGTATTGTTAATCTACGTTATTTACTACACAGGAAACTCTCCCAAAGGAATAATGGCGGTATTCTCAAAACAGCAAGTGAGGTCACGTGCCTGGCGGAACATCCAACAGTGAGCTCCTAAACACAGGTGGCGCCCAGAGCAGGCTGAGCTGCTGTGACCCAGTCCAAGTCACTTTGACTAGGCTTCAAATCAATCTCAAAAACGTAGGCTACAGCAGAGAAAGGCCCGCCTCCAAGCAGAGCAGGAAGCTGGGGAGGGCGGGTTGCGCATGTGCACGTGTGTCGCGCCAGACTGCAGCCTCAGCTGTGATCCTTCAGGACTCATCTCCCTCTGTGACACAGAGCCCCTCACTGACCTAGAACCCAGCAGACGGCGGCGGGGCCATCAGCATTAAGAACGATGCAGAGGAACTTACATCGGACGATATGAAGCCACCCTGCAGGGCAGATGCGGGGATGGCTAAAGGCTCTGCAACTACTTTGTGGGGGCGATGAAAATGCTCTAACACTGAGAACGCAGCTGCTCATTCCCAAAGCACACTAAAAGCTACTCGATACGGTACATCCCTCAGATGGAGCGTCTGGACATAAACTGCACGCAAACGGCTGACCCCTTCAAGGCCACTGGAGCCGCGCCCTCTTCACCTCTCCCAGCTCCTCTGGCCCAGCAGAGCTGAGAGAAGTAAAGGTTGGAGCTGTCTGACCGGGGGATGGTCACCTGTGTACTGGTCATTCGCGGCTGTTACCACAGAACCTGCTGGAACCAGGTTGTTCACAAGCTCCTTCCGCCCCCTGCCCCACTGTGCATACCAGGATTCACTGTGGGTGAGGCCCAGTGAAGCCTCACTCTACCCCTGGCACACCTAACGTGGCCCAGGTGAACTATGTGCCTTGGTGACTCCGTGTGTCCTGAGCAAAGAGACCCCAAGCTGACGCACCGCGTGAGCCTCTGGGTCTGAGAGGCGCCGGTTAGCATCTCGGCAGAGACACCCAGCAGTTGAGAGACAGGCAGAGCGCAGCACCAATAGACAAGGTCCCACCCTCCATTACAGGACCAATTTCCGGGATGGTCTCCAGCGCTCAGAGTGGCCAGGGAGCAAAGCCAAGAAGAGATGAGTAAAGAAGGCTTCCTGCAGTC